>NC_056746.1:643624665-643762165 GCF_019279795.1 Protopterus annectens | reverse complement strand
ATATTGATGTTTTGTTATGATCTTATATAGAATCTACACCTCACATTACCATCTCCACTCAGTTTTCATCTCTGCAACTCTCTTTCATTCACCCCTTATTTACAGTCCTTATCACTTTTAACCTTAAAGAGTGTGCCTTATTTGCTGTCTTAGTTTGTTCACACTTCAGCCATTCTCTCCATATAGGTAAACCTCTCTTTTCAATTTCTCCCAATCTACAAATTCTAAGTAATGCTCCTCCCCTGACTTTATGCCTTTATCTTCCACTTTCTCTAATTAATCATTTTTCTCTCTAATCTTATCATAGGGTTATTCCATACTAGTTTCTCTGATATTTCTGGCAGTCATATCTCTCATCCACCACAATATTTTCAAAATTCCAACAACATCATTCCATAGTGCTCTTCTCACCTTTGTGCTATTCATTCCCTCGGCCCACTTACCAAATCCCTTATCTTCTCTTAAAATAAATATTTTTGCTGTCACTGCATAAAATTAAAATCTGACATACCCCAACTACCATATCTTTCCCCACATCTGAAGCCTTTCCATACCTCTCAACTGTCCAGACTTTAACAGAATGTCCAGATTTTTGCCTTGTATTTTTGGTCTGTTCCTCATAAAATTTGTGATTTTCTAGTAAATCACTGGGATGATCTGTGGACTGAAGTCACTAAATAATGACATACATTTGAGTTTCTAAGACAAAGTCTATTATTTTTGCAAGTTTATAAGAGCAATATTTAAAACCTTTCCCTATTTTTGAGTCTTTGTCTCTCATTATGTTGGGCTTTGTGCTAAGAGGTTGAGAGGTATGAGCCTTTCCCTTGCTATCCGACTCCCCCATTCCCCCTATCTGCATTACTTTGTACTCTCTGATTTCAACACCTGTTGCTTGTAATTAGCAAATGTCTAAACAAATTTAATACTCTAGGGAGAATCACTATTTCAGTGCACTACCTTGGTAAACAAATGTAAAATAAAATAAAATCAATCAATCATAATAATGTTTACCAGCATATTAACCCTATGACTCTAACTGCTTAAACAATTAGTTATTTGCTGAACAGCTCTTCGTAGTTCCTCTCAAAAGTCTGCTCCCTACTCAAAATAAATCAATAAATAAATAATTCCAAGGTACTTCATGCCTTCTTACCATTTTATCAAGTCCTTACTGTTTGGTCTGTGCACCATTTTCTGCCAGTTGCATTCCAAATCAAACTGAGTTTTAAAATTCTCAAAAATCAGAAAGACCATAGAGGTGGTAATAGTGTTCTGTCTGAAGTCAACATACAATCATCTACAAATAATCTAAATTTCCTTCCATTTCCCTGGTAACCCTTCAGGAACTTTTGTACTTCTGCACCAACACCTCTATGATCAACACAAAAAGGTGAGTGACAGAGAACAGACCTGTATGGAGCCGCTTTCCACTTTTACTTCCTCTATCGATTTTTGATTTGCTGTCAACCTTATTCTGAAATCAGCATACAATCCTTTTAATTACCCTGACACTTGTGCCAAATACTATTTTTTCTAACACGTAAAATACAAAATGTTATTCCATTGTATCAGCTATCTTTTTAATACTTTCACCCTCCTAAACTTCTCTTCAACCTTTCCTAGCAACCATCAACTGTCCACTGCCTTTCAACCATTAATAAACCTTTTCTGCCCTCTTTCCACTAACCTTAGTATTATCCTCTCCATTCTGTGGGTCAAAATCATAACCAAACATTTTGCAATTAACATTTATTAGAAATATTAGTCTAATGTTATAAGAACTTAATTTATCTTTCTTTGTCTTTGGAAGAAGTACCACACTCCCCCTAATGAATGAATATGGGAAAATGTCCCTGATTAACACTTCATTATACATTGGTGTCACCTGCAGGTTAAATACAGGTATTGTCCATCCAATACAGGTTCCATCATGCTATAAATTATTTCTGACAACCCATTATCTCCAAGACCTCTAGTCACTCTGGTTATAGACTCCTGAACTTTCATTAATATGATTTCTCTATCTATTGTCTCCCACTTCTTCTCCACTAGCACTCCTCCTGCCATAGTCTTCCCTGCTCATAAAAACTTCCATTATTACCTTTATTCCTTCTTTATGAAAAGTTACCATTCCACATATTTTTAGATTTGCCATATTGGAGACTGTTACAATGAATATGAGAGGTGGAAATATGAAAGCATTGTTAACTGAGAAAGAAGCCAAATGGCAAATTTTAACGGATGCATCAACTTTTCCAGGATGTAATGATTACATTGCATTAAAACCGTTTTTGTAATATGTGTATTATTATGTATGGGAGTTATTACAATATAAATTAACCTATTGTCTAAGCAGCTATATTTAAGCAAGTACTGTTGGCCCAAAATAATTGTGTATGTTATGTATTTATTCATAAGTATAAAGATGGCATTTTTTACATATTTTTAACATCTATTATGTTACCAAGTTCCCTGAAAGTGTTGAATTTTATAGAATTAATATTGTTTTATTTGCCTCTGATCTATTCTATTTTATTTTATCATTTTTTTATATATATATACATATTTATAAGGGTATTCATGAATTCATATTATTATATAAATATTTCTCATTCTTTCTTATCTATTAGACCCTAGGCAATGTTGTGTATTTAGATTTTATTAGATTTTATTAGGTTTTAAACACAAGTTTTTTTTAATATATGTGGATAGTAGTGTATGAGTGGATCGATTTTATTTTGATAATAGTATTGTATGTAATAGACCAAATACATAGAGATTTGTTACTTTAAATATTAATTTGAAATGGCGCCAAAATGCATATATATAGTGATGTTTTAATTGGTTAATTGATTCTGAAGAAGTCCACATGTCGGTGGATGAAAGCGCTTAATCAAATTCATAAGGTTTTAGTGAATTTTGTATGCTACATTATTTTCAATTGTTTGCGAGCTGTGGTTTTATTAAAAGGACATATTATTGCTTCCGCTGTGTTATTCCTTCTGGATCTGTGGATTATATTCCCAAAACTCTAAATTATATTCACTGATGCCTTCCCTATGGTGTAAAATCTTTAAGGATCCAAATGAACCACCTTCTCTCCATGTCTCCTGTTCATGCCTTCTCCAATATCCCTCCTGACTCATAAACTGACCTTTAAATGTGTACTTCATTGCATCCCATTTAGCATTCCATCCATGTCATACATATACATTTATGCTTACGTTTTTAGTTTTGTAAGGGAGTATCAGGTTAACATGATAGCCAGAGTGCAAGCATTTTGCGTGTGTGTGTGTGTGTGTGTGTGTGTAGATATATATATATATATATATATATATATATATATATATATAGAGAGAGAGAGAGAGAGAGTATGAGTATTTGGGTCTACTTTACCTGCTTGAAAGCTGAAAAAATACATTGAACGAATGAAACCGCGAAAGTGGAAATATCGAATTCGCATAGTTGGCCCATCTGCGGTATAGCTCCATAAGGTAAGTGTGCGATGTTACGGACCTTAGAGTTAGGGAGGGGTTAAGGTAATTGCATAGGTAGGTAGTGTATGCAAGGTTTTGTGTAGTTAATGTATGTAAGGTTTAGTGTAGGGTTTTGTTAAGTGTATGTGTGTGGAATATTTAGTTTGTTTGGGTATAGTTCCGTAGGGGAAGTGTGCAGTAGTTATGGACCTTAGGGTTAGGGAGAGGTTAAGGATAGTGCATAAATAGTTGTGTATGTGGGGTTTAATGTAGGGTTAGCAGTAGGGTTTTGGTGCTTTAATTTAGGGTTAGAAGTAGGGTTTTGGTTAGTGTATGTATGTGATTTTTTTATTGTGTTTGGGTAGGTAGTGTGTTGCGGGTGGTGGGTTGGCTGACTATGATGGTTCAAGGTTTTAAATTTCGTGCTTTAGTACGTTCGACGTATTCGCAGTTCGCTCTTTATGTGTCGTGCTATTTGGATTCTGGTTTTTCGTGTTTTGAGCGCATAAAGTAGACCCTGAGTATTTGTGTATATCTATCCATATGTAATATATATATATATATATATATATATATATATATATATATATATATATATATATATATATATGTGTGTGTGTGTGTGTATATATATATATATATATATATATATATATATATATAGATATAGATATAGATATAGATATATATACAGACATAAAATAAACATAAACAGTACTCCGGATTCATGAAATGTCAGTGGAGGAATGCCTTATTCCTGCATGGAAGGGGCCGTTCCTGTGCAGCATGCCAGCGCACCATGCATATGTATGAAGGCGCACTGCCTTGCTGTAATATGAACACGGGGATGTGTACGAGTGCAGGAAGAGTGTTTGAGAGCAGTGCTCTCACAATACACATGCCCTCTGCACACCAGAATTGCTGTACAGCAATTTAAAAAGAGCAAGATCGCTCGTTACACCTCTCATCCCATTAGAGTAAGAAATCTAGACAAAGCAATAAGAGACAACTCTGAAATATTGCCATTACAAACTTAGAAAGTTGATAGAATGACAGGTTTTGCATTAGCATGAAATTTGTGAAGGGTTTAAAATCTAAAATGCACACATCACAACCCGTTACAGTAAGAAATCTGGACAAAGCCATAAGGGACAACTCTGAAATATTGCCATTACAAACTTAGAAAGTTGCTAGAATAAGAAGTTTAGCATTATCATGAATTTTCTGAAGGGTATGAAGTATAAAATGCAAATTCTGTCATTACTGTCAAACTTCAGTCCTTAATGATGTGCCAGAGAGCCACAGGTTTTTGAAAAGTGGACCAAAAATATAATGCAAATATGCAGATATACTGTGAAACGTTATATGTCATCAACGTTTGCAAAGCACAGTCCCCAACAAATAAATCTTATTTTTTTTTCACAACTGCAATAAAGTTTAAGCGTAGATACGTGGGTGTGCCCATTGATTAGCTATGCTTAGCCCTTCTGAAATGGCGCGAGAAGTTAAATAGCAATAGACATCCAACATAGGCAGCAATGCAATAGTGTAGCAGTTAGAGTGTACACCTTGCATGTAGTCATTCACGGCTCGAGCCTCCCCAAAGCTATTTCCATTTTGTATGTGAAATCATAACAATTTTAATTTATTTGTATATTTATGTAGGAAGTAACTTATATTTTTCAACCAGAGTTGTGTAGTAGGTGCAGATGTGATGTGTCAGTGTAATAAAGTTGTGAAACACCCATATAAACACAAGTGCCCCATACAATATAGTCACACAAGAATAAATGTAATGAAAGCACATTGGAGGATGTCAGGGAAGGTAAACAAATTTATATGTCATGAATGATGAGTCAATCCCATACAGGTGGTAGTCCATAAAATAAAACATAAGCAATGCTAAGCATTGCACAGCTATGCTGACCAGGTGTAAGCATTGTGTAAATATGAATGCTAAGCAATGAGTAGCCCAGCTAATTGTATTTGCCCATTGGTAAGCAGTGCTGAACTTGCCCCTTTAAGCACTGCCAACCTTAGCTAAGCAAGTTTGCCCGTAGCTTAGCTTAGCACAGCATATTCAAAACTGTCCAATCACGGCAAAGGGTGGGAAATCAGCTGTAGTTAAACCTCCCAGGTGGGAATACAGCTCATAACTGGTTGTAGCTCCCCATTGTAGGCAGTATGGCAGGTGTTGGAGAGGACATGCGCTTTCAGGTGCAGCACTGTGGCATACGGGAGTCCAAGGTCATAGTAGGGCTCCTTGTAAAATACCATGACGTGAGACTGCTACAGGACCAGTACCAGGGCTCCCAATACAAAGCAGAAGCCTGGGAAAGTCTCACCCATGATCTCACCAGTGCCACTGGTATCCCTGGGATTGGTGAGCAGGTCCTGCATTAATCTGCTAACTTGAAGCGGAGGAAGAGGGAGCTCTTGGAACAGTGGGTCCAAGAAGCAAGACAGAGGGGTGATGTCCCAGCAGTGTGTAAGTATCCATAGCAATAACTGTTTACCAAAGTCCAGCCTGTGTATGTGATGGATAGGTATGCATAAATGTTTCTCTATCTTCATTACAGCTCCAGCTGAGCGGGTTGTGAACCAGGAAGCCCATGCCAGTGGGTTGCAAAGGCTGCATTGTGAGGCTGGTGAGTAACAATCTACCTTGTAGTATTCATATAAAATAAATATAAAGGAGGAGAATGTCACCTGGCATTATTAAAAATGGGGATGATTTGTACTGAATAAAGCAGACAGGATTACTGTAATAGTCTCATATAGGTCATATATTAATAAAAATGTAAGTGCTTGTCAATAAAATTCAAAACCCTGGACTGGTTGTGTTTATTCTGGTATGGTATGATTTGAAATGTGTACAGGTTATGCATAACGACTACAGCTCTGAAAGCATTAAACAATCAAGCCTCATCTGACAAAGTTAGTGCCTCTATAACACACGAGATTAACTGATATTACAAATGTCATGCACCAAGATTTGGTATCTGAATAGCAATGCTGTGTTAACCACTGTTTTCCACACAGTGCTATGTGAAAATATATGTATAGGAATGTATGTATAAGAATGTTGTAATTACAAGGTCAGATCATACAACAAAGGGAGAATGATAAAGAAATCATTCAAGGAAGACACAGCAGTTTCTCAGTAGCTCCCTCTGATGAAATGCACACTTGTTATATTTTTAGCAGAAATAGCCACGGTTTGAATCCCAGGTGTGGTACTAAGCTGTATGCATACTTTCAACTAGGATTTTGTGAAAATGTATAGAAACACTCAGGTAATATTAACAAACATTCCCTCCACAGGACTTCCATGTAAGATAAGGTATAAAGTAGCTATAAGAAGGCTGTAGTTATACTGTGTCCAACACCCATGGTCCAACCCCAAGGCTGCAAATGACAGCATGATAAGTACATACACCAACTGGTCTCCCCCAATAAATATTCAAAAGTGTCATGCTGTCACAGCTACAGGTCCCTGCTAACAACAACCAGGGTGACGGATAGAAATCAAGGCAGAGTGTGTAGCGAGCACACACACACACACACACACACACACACACACACACACACACACACACACACACACACACACACACACACACACACACTATGAGTGCAAACATGTAACTCTGACTATGGGAATATGGGTAGAAACAGTCATGTAGTATTAACAAACATTCCCTTCACAGGTCTACCAAGTAAGAGTAGCTATAAGAAGGCTGTAATTATACTGTGTACAAACATACCACTGCCCAACCCAAGGCTATTGCTGTAATAATACTGTAGAGTAATGAGTAGAGCAATGATCATTAAAGCTGTGACCACTTCAAGAATCTACATTTGTTAACTGACATCTCTGAGTCTCTCCCCAACCTTATCTTCACCAATAATCTAAACACATAAATGAATGGGTATGTTTTCCACCAATCCTACTGTAGGGACATGTGTTGTGTTGTTCTACAAACACTGAAATTTATTACAATTAATGTTCCCTGTTCAAATATTATCATTGGTGGCCTGTTGCTATCAATGTAACCTGCATGCCGGTGTAATGCCCACTGTGGTTCAATATATGCATGTGTTCTGTTGGCTATGTAAATGTTCCAAATCTGTTAATATGGGTTAATGGGAATCCTCATGCATGCTGTTATAACTAATCCTGGAATGTGTTTACCATTACTAACCAACATATGCTCTAAAACTGCAACACCATAGCATGTCAGGGAAGGCCGATCAAAGTGGATCCACCTCTCCCACCTCATTTGGCAGTGGCACCTGGCACCAGCACTTGTGGGACACACCCCAGGACCTCCTTGTCTGCTGGTCCTGCACCACCTTCAGGTAAGATGTTGGGATGATATCTCTAACATAGCACCATAGCATGTCGGGAAGGCCGATCCCAGTGGATCCACCTCTCCCACCTCATTTGGCAGTGGCACCTGGCACCAGCACTTTTGGGACACACCCCAGGACCTCCTTGTCCGCTGGTCCTGCACCACCTTCATGTGAACCACCTCAGGAGATGGGGCTCACCCCCCCTGGACGCAGGCACTGACGGGATACTGTCACCTGAAGCCAGGTCCAGGGTCTGGTGTGTAGTGAGCTTCCCAAGGAATTGGGAGATCTGCTACACCAGCTTGAGGGCCACATGGCACAATTAGAGGATCAGCATGCCCCTCCTGCTCAGCCCCCAGCACAGCTAACTTCAGGGTCGTGAAGGTGCACTGGTGACTGCCCATGGATGGGGACCTCAGTCCCACCATATCCATTTTGGGGCTCGTGGGCTTCCGATTATTAAACACCCCTCCCTGTCCAAGGTGTTTACCCCCGCATGTGTCATATACTGCGCCTGTATGCTGTCTTGTCTGTCTTGTCTGTCTTCCTACCCACCCTACCTCCCCAAATATACCTACTATCCTTCCCCAACATCCCACTCTCACCTTAAAAAAAAAGGCAATCTGTTCCCCCCAAATAATTTCGCCGCATACATAGCTGTCCATTTTGCATACGTATCCACTGGATAATTGCAATCTTGTCTAATTGGCTTCACAACACATTATTGTTGTCCTCACACCTCTCTCTCATGGGTTTGAGTGTCCAAATGTACCTCCAAATTCAGTATAGATGCACAGCTGTTGCGGTAGAAGAAATGGACAGGTATGGACCTTCTCTACATCTATCCTGCACATCCTAGCTATCTTTCATATTGTTTACCCTCTTTGTGCCTCCTTTTTCACCACTTTCCTATCACCCCTTTTTTCTTTTCTTTTAAAGAAATTAGCATGGGGGTAAGTGGGAGTAAGCAATAGTAAGCGGGATTAAGCCTGTTTGCATGGTGCTAATCAATGCCTACACAGATTAAGCACTTTTATGGCTGTCTGTAAGCATATTTATCCAGAAGTTAGCATTGTTTACCACTGGGAAAACCCGCACAAACCCACTTAGAACTGCTTAAAAGTGCCTTAATCACTCTGTATCCAACAGCCCTTGTTCTGCCCAGCAACAAAATTATCAGCCCTTGCAAGTCTTCAACCCAGGACCCTCACACCATAACCACACCAAGTTACCACTAAGCCATCTAAGCTGTAAGATGTTGGGATGATATCTCTAACATATCATGCAGAACAGTTAGTCTACCATAGGGAATGTGCAATGTGGAAGCACTAAACATTCAAATGATATATATACACATGCACGCACACACACACACACACACACACACATATATATATATATATATATATATATACATACATATATAAATATATAAATATGTGTAGATATATATAAAGAGAGTATATATAGAGAGTGCACAGAATATCAAACAGCCATTATTCCTACAGTTGCCACCTTTTCAAATGACCAGAGTTTGATTCTTTCTTAGAAATGAGAATTATTGCATTAAAACATATACCCACACTCAAAAGGACATAATACCACACCTTTTGCATAAATATAAATGTTTATTTGTGTACCATTTAAGTTGTTTATGTTATTTCTTATACCATTTAGGTGTTTAGAATACAAAATTACTTATTAATGCAACTATCAAAGAAAACATATGATACAGTAATCCACAAAAAATAAGATACTCCGGTGTCTTGGCCAAAGCCTTCAAGTAGTACAACAGTAAAAATCACACTTGCCTTGAAGACAAGAATCAATCAATATTTAATTACAGATTTAGTTCAACAGCTTCCAATTACACTCTGTAGTTAACCCCGTAGGGGGAAAAGTATCAATTGTTACAATGTAAATGGATCCTTTACATAATGCTTAACATCAAACTGTACTATCACACTGACAAACAGAACTGTGTGCAAAACAGTAAGCTGTAACCCACCACTGTCCCCACGGTGAAATGTATGAAAATGTACGGCCACATGCCTTTATGTTTCTTATTAGTAATTCCCCTCACATGTTCTAACAGCCTAGGTTAAAACATTTAATACCCCTCCCCCATAAAATGTCTTACAAGGGCATATAACAGTGTTCCCTATACACTGACCTCTTGACTGTACAAGGTCACACATGTTGCCCAGCTGTAGCCCTCACATATATGGCCCCTACCCCACAACATGTGCGGGAGTCCACATCATCACTGGAATGATAGCAGGAATGTCAGCACTAAATAATGATAGACCATATCTATCACCTCTTACTGAATGACATATGGACAAAGCCTGGTATATAAGTGGAGGACAGAGGCCAAAACACAGGGCCATATTTAAAATATTGCTGTTATACACTGTGAAATTTGCTGGTGTTACAGGATTGGTTGCAACATACCCTTTCTGAGGAATATGACTTCAGAAACACAAATGGATGTTGCCATGTACTGATAGCAATCAACAGAGACAATGCCACTGATTTGTCAAGGACAACAGCTGTGTGGGGAACAGACAAAACATAACAGCCAAACCTCTGGCCATCATGTGGATAGCCCCACAGTTGAGAGCTATGCAGACAGACTGCATTGCATGCAAAACTAGCATGTACACACAAACCCTGTAGAACTAGCAGTATTTAAAGCATTTAACAGCAATACTCACACTATGTCCCTAGGTCTGGAATCTTATACAAACATGTAGTTGGCCTGTGTCCACAAGTCTTGTTGTAAGAGGTATTCCTACCTGCTATATGTAACACTGCTTCCCCCACACATGAAGGATATCCTCCATACAAGCAAGGTAAAGGGACAATGCCCACATGATGTAGTCATTTATAGTAGTGGGTTGCTATGACATTGGCTATTGGAAGAACTACACAACTGCCTGCATGCAATTAGCAAATGGGGAACACCAACTGGTGCAGAGGCCATCACCTGATCATGAGCATCACATATAAAAGCCATGCTGTAACCTATTCAAACCAGTTTGAGCCCTGTAGTGCAGAGAGAGAGTGAGATAGAGAGACAGAGAGACAGAACAAAAAGGAAAAAAAAACAAAAATAATACTAAAAACAAAAATAATGCTAAAAAAATAACCAAACCAAACAAGGAGGACATCAAATGGAACACAGACGAGAGCATAATAACAAAACAGGTATGTGAAACATGTAAGCATGTAATTGAATGTAGTACTTGGTCTGTAATAATGGGATAGATGATTCTGAATGATTTATATGTGCTATCAAGATTTGCTGTAATGATGTCCTGCTGAATAAACTGCTGTGGACATAGCATCTGGCTCTGTCTGCAGTGGGCCATACCTGTCAACTATGCAGATTGTCACAGATTGTCAAGATTTACCCATCATAGTGTTTGGTCTGTTCCTCCAAACATCTGTATTAGTCTGGCAAATAGCTGGAGATGGAAGTCATGAAGTAATGACAAAGACTTGAGTTTCAGACACCACCACCTTCAGAACAGTCATCTGTCCCTATATATCCCCCTAATGTTAGGCTTTGTCCACATGTGATGCTCTAAGAGGTGGATAGGTCGGGTCATAGCTGAGGATCCTGACTCACCCTGAGAAAGGACAGACCACATATGGCAATCACTAGAGTGTCTGTAAAACAGTCATGACTGTGCCACTGCTAGGCTAGTTAAAGGGATGTTGCCCATAGCCATATGTTACCTGTGAATATGAGTATTATGTTGTTGTTGTTTGTCTTTCGGCTTTTCCCGGTTAGGGGTCGCCACAGCGGAACTCCGGTCCGCTAATGATTGGCAGTAGATTTTCACGAACGCCGAGATGCCAGCTCAACGTCCAACCTTCAATGAAGGCACGCCCATTTACGCATGTCTTTCAAATGCCACCCAACCACGGCGAGGATATGCAGACTCCACACAGAAGGAACTCCCTGCATTCTAGCCGAGAATCGAACGGGAGAACCTCTTGCTGTGAGGTAACAATGCTACCGCTGCAATATGAGTATTATACATGTTTGTATTGTAAATCTAAGATACCTATATATGGCATATGCATAGTAAAGTACTGTTGCAGATGTGTGTGTTAAACTGCATGTGATATATTGAATTAATAACATTCAACTGTACAGTGTTCTGCCGGACACTATTCACAGTTGTGACTAATATCTGTAGTCACATTCACATATACTTGTGTTATGTCAGCTATATTAATACATTATCAATATTGATTTCCCTGTTGTCACCCATTGATGTGGACCACTGTCCAGAAGTCCTGGTATAACAGGTTTAGACATATTATTGAGTTGCAAGACTATAAATACAGTGTGCCATACTGACATAGAACACAAATGTATACCAGGTATCCCCTGAGCACGTGTATGTATACGTATGTTCAGCTGAAAGGCACAAAAGTAATAACATGGGTCACAAGCAGTCTGGAAAATAGGTTGTGCATTTTGCATATGTGTGTAATATCAGTGTCACTGCATAAAACAAAATAAAATGTGTACAGCTACTGATTGTTGCATTGTCATGACACTGATATGAGTACTACAGTAGACATGATTATCTGGTAGGAATCAGAGAAGTGTACAACTGTGTTATGACCCACTGTCCATGCCTACCACTAGCAGCTATATCAACACCCATATACACTGGATATCCAAAATGTATACACCCCTGTTGGAATGCCAGGTTTGTGTGCTTTATGCCAA
The DNA here is from genome assembly GCF_019279795.1 of Protopterus annectens. Classification (NCBI taxonomy): domain Eukaryota; kingdom Metazoa; phylum Chordata; order Ceratodontiformes; family Protopteridae; genus Protopterus; species Protopterus annectens. The sequence goes on along the minus strand of NC_056746.1, from coordinate 643,749,577 downwards.
ATGAGATCACAGAAAGTCATTTCAAAATGTTTCTCACCTCAAATGTGACCCATAACCTGTACAATTCTATTGAAAAAGAAACAAACTGTGTCATGGAAGGTGAGCAACCATTGCCAAGTGAAGATGTTACATGATGTTAAAGTACACCCAAGACAAATGGATGCTGTAATCATCTCAGCAGGTGTTTACACAACATATCAATTTAACAATGTGCACACACATTCAGCTGGCTTACTGTACTGAGTGTTATCTCCCATAAGTTTTCACATGACAGATTGTTATATTTTCTATTGAGTTGAGCAGGCTATAGGTCACATTACAGGTAGGGATTGTGCTGACATGAGCTTTTGTGGGGTCATGTTTCAATTGCACAACTACCAGGCATTATAACAGGGGTGTGTACACTTCATATCCACTGTAGCTATCTGGAATCAGCAGTACATGACCTGTACAACCAGCCTCCACTAACGATAGAGTAACCCCCCTTGGTGGACAGCAGCAATACACAAAGCACATAATAGGTTACTATAGTGGCTGTACAGGGACACATAGGTGCAGACCACAACTTGGAAGCAAGTCCACCTCTATCTGAGCAAGCATGTAGGTTCACAGGTGACTTCCTGTAAGGCTGACTATTACTACAAATGAGACATATTCACACCACCAAGGCCAATTGCAACAATGTCTCCACATATTTAGTCAAGTCTCAGAGGCAGTAACCTGTACTGGGGGTAAAGCACACCTCATACACACATGCCATGGATACAGGCAACCTGCATCAGACAGGTTAGGTGGGAAAAGTGCTAACCTGCCCACAACATTTGTTCACGGGGATATGCACATCATCCACACTCCTGCCCGCATCAGTGTTGAGCATGTACATAATGCCGACTGATGGCAACAACAGCAAGTCTACATGGGGCATGACAACATCACAGTCTGCCTCCTACATGAACTCAGGCATATGCTCAAAGCTCCATCACACACTACAGTCAAACACAGATGTGCCACCATCCACACACCATCCACATGGAAGATGGCCACTGTCATCCCTCTACACAGAAATGAATGGAGAATAGTGGATTATGCCATTAAGTGTCCAACATTGGGGTGAACTAGACAGGACAGCGCCAGGAGTGTAATGCAAGATGCCAAAGCCATGATAGCTTACAGTGTTATGGCACAGTCTGGATTATTTGCAAGTAATATCCACTTTTGATGTGCAAGTGGACAACTGTATGAGGTCCTGTGACCTTTTTTCTTGTTTTTGTCTTCCAGGTATTATGCAACGTCCATGGCTCCCAGCATTTATCAACACAGAGAATTAGACCATCACACAATATGTCATACATCATCACAGCATCCTATTCAGCCGCAGAGACCAGGATCTGCAGGAGAGGACCACCCTGTGGAACGAGCTCATCCACAGGGTAAATGACATCAGCCTGCACAGCTGAAATTATGAGCAGGTGCTGCATCATTGCACTGACCACATCTGCCATGCCTGTCAGCATGCTGCTGCCATTGCGAAGGACTGGCTTGCCACAAGTGGGGGTCAGGCCATCCAGCCCCCACTGACACATGCTGAGGAGCTCCTTGCCAGCCTTGGGGCACCTGCCTGCCAGACAAGCCATCAAGCTGAACACAACATTGTGGAGGTAGGTGCTACCCATACAATGGATGAGGAGTGTGCAGGTAAGACCCCGGTGCACATTACTAGAACACTGTTGCTTAACCGTTTTTATCTGTAAAGTATTTACATGCATATGTCAGATAAGATAGTCTGTTGCTGGAGTGTAGTGATGCACAGGTGTGCATAATCCTTAGTCCTGGGGTTTGTACAGTTGATGTGCTGAAATGCTACTTCCACATTGTACCAATGCCACAGGTGTGGCTACTGACATTACTTCTCTCACACACTTTTTCCCTTTGGTATACAGCTGAGACAGCAGCCTGTAGCTGGTGAGTATGGAGTTGTTTCATTCAGGTTTTCCAATATACCGGCCATGTTAAGGCCATGCTATTTGTCATGCACACATTTAACACACCTACCCATAATGCATGCTATACATATTAATTTTTGTTGGTGTTAACTGCACTGCATCACAGTGGTCAACATGGTGACATATCTGAAAGGTATCTAAGATTCTTGCAGTATACCTCACAACCTGTCAGTGTAAGATGTGTGGAGAGAAATAAACAAAATGGTGGGACAAATGGCCTACAGTAGGGACATGTATGAAACATTACCCTAATACAGTGGATACAACAATGTATACTCCATTATTACAATGGTAACTGTTCCTGATATATACAACAGCAGACCATAATAACACATTCCACACCTTTTACAACCTGTAATGTGATCCTAACATGAGCAAGGAATGTATAATATGGAATCCTATGTTAGGACAACAAATATGGGGAACACAAACCTTATAAAACACTGGAAGCATATGTGTGCACACACTCCAAATAACATATTGTGGAGGCAGGTTGTGATGTACTAACAGCATTTACTCTTCTTGAGTACACATCTGCCATCAAGTACAGGGCCTCAGTGTCACACCAAGTAATGGTCTGCTGTCCAAGAAGTATGTCCATGACATATGCCCAGTTGCCTGCAAGAGAGGCAGCCATGGCTTGCACACATCTTACAAATAATGAAATGGATCCCATATCCAAAAGGTAGCAGTCAGGAGTGGGAATAGTAACCTTACCTTACCACTGCATATACCATGGCAAACAATGCATAGAGTCATCTATGGGTGTATGAAATATGGGACAACAGTGATGTAGAAAATAAACAGATACCTATCCAAAACAGATGACAAAACATGTTGCAAATTGGTTATGTAGGCTGCCCAGAGACATGCAACAACACTGAGGGAGTTGCAGGAATTTCTAGCAAGTACTGCCTGTGTAGTACCTGTGTTGACAATCACCTGGATTCTGCATAAGTGTGGCTTATGGGTTAGGGTAATCAGACGGAAGATATATCCCACATGAAACATCATCCAGGGTCTCTGTACAGGTAGCATAAGCATAACATCAAGTCTCCCAAAGGCATGTGTTGTAATGTGTAATGGTGTCATGAGACCAAGTCTCAAACTACAGACAGTATTCATAAAAATACATGTGGTGCAAAAGTAGCACCTTACTCCACCTCAGGGCCACCATCCACAATGTTTAGCTTGCTGGTGCCAGTGCACACCTTTAGGGTTGCTGTTCAGTAGCTGGAACTAGGCCGGTAGACATTGTGTTTGGAATTTGGAACACTGCAAAAGAACACTCATGTGTGGCCCATAGTTGTCAGGCATCTGCAATAAGGCTGAGGATGGGGAGGGGTATCAGCTTGAAACACAACAGTGAAGTGAGGCATACATCCAAAGTTAGCTAAGAATGGCTGTATCTGAACATTGTCAAGGTTATGAACTGTGCCAGACATAACCCAGGGTCTACAGCAATAGTGAAGCCACTTTGTGACCTCCAAGGGCTGTACACATAAGCTGACCTTGCAATCTGGCAGAGTTGGGGGACCTTTGTAAGGCAGACAGACCAAATAATGCCAAGTAAAGATGGGCCATGCTAGTATACCCCTTCCAGGAATAGTGTCTGCTGTAGTTCACTTAACAGGTGTTTCAACAAATAATTGTGTTAAGGGTGTGCACACTTATGCAACCCTTATATTGTATGAATCTCATTCAGCATCTCCACGACTAACACATTTGTTTGATACTGCATTGAATTGCACAAGTCATATGTCACATACCAGGCGTGTGTAATTTTAACAAATGCAGTATTGTGGCCCCATTGCATATCTTAGAAGAGGCTGGCATGTCAACAAGGATGTGTACACCCCTCATATCCATATTAAGCTTTGAAAGTTGTCAGTGTAATCAGATTTTATTGCTCATACATGCACTGCTGATAATGAGATCTGCAAATCAAAGGACAGGCATTAATTATTGACATCAGTCCTCATATCATCCCAGGTATATGTCAGACAAACACATAGGGGCTGTGAGCAATAGAGTAAACATAACTGCCAGACATCTACACATTCAACAATGGTCTGTACACATATGAGGTTTGGTACACAGTACATGCCAGTGTGCTGTACAGGTGCACAGCAATAATGTGTACATGGGTGCAGTGTGTTCCAGGGGAAGGAGCATCACCTACTAACACAACTTATGCATCACAGAGATGTATAATGTTGGTAACAAAGATTATGAATGGCTGCACTGCATGCTGTTGAGTGCCATATGTCATGCATGTCGACTGTTGGGTAATGAGAGGTCTGTGTAATATCTTTGTGCCACCTCACCTGTAAGTGTATGTGTGTGTGTGTGTGTGTGTGTGTGTGTGTGTGTGTGTGTGTGTGTGTGTGTGTATAGAAGTAAACCATGATGTACAGGTCTTAATTTACATTTCATGTCTGCCCCTCACAGGTGGTGAGGTGGGTCAGGGTCCCTTTTGCAGGCAAACTGATGTTAATGTCCATACAGACTCTGACAATGATGATAGGCATAGTGAGACACAGGCAGGATTGTCAGAGGCTGAATCTTTGGTTGTCATGCCACTTTTGTGCACCCCATCCTTGCATACAGTCACAATGCCCACACATACCCCATCACCAGTGGCCATTGATGAGGGACAGTTGGTGGGTGGTGGCATGGGACAGGAAAGTGTGGTGACTATGGCAAGTGTGTCTGTGCACAGCAGCCATAGCCGGATGACCAGCAAGGTCCCACACAGGCAGATGTACAGGAGGGCTGCTGGCCATCATGGCCCTGGCAGAAGTGCCACAGCAGGTGTCACCAGATGTATGTTTCGGGCCATCATGGAGGCACAGGCACGTATGGAATGTTACACCAGAGATAGTCTGAGGCTCCAGAGGGCTACTCTTCCTGCTGTACCTGAATACATTCATGATTATGCAGATGCCCACCATTATTTTGCAGAGGTCATGGATAGACGGTTGGGTGAGATGGTGGGAATCTTCGACCATATGTTGTCTGTGGTAGGGTATGTGGTGGGAGTAGGGCATCAGCCACGTGGATGCAGGTCAGCAACACCAACAGGTGGAGGTCTACGTGGATGTGCAACATCTCACGGCCAGTCCCGTAGTGGCAGTACCAGCACCAGCACTGCATGGGGGGGGGGTGCTGTCCACACCACAAAGCAGCAGGCCATGTGCACATGGTCCTGGCTGGTCCCAAAAGGGACACGGATCCAGCGGACAATTGTCATCGTCCAGGGAGAGTACCATATCTCAGCTTCTGCCTGGTGGTGCCCATGCAATCCCTGGCAGGCGCAGTTCCCATGTCCATGGCCTCTACACCCTGCCATGTACGGTCTGCAGCTGTCCAACATACCTCTGTATATGGCAGCCACAATGCAGAACTGTGTGCATACATGCACACACACATCACCAACACAGCTAGAGCACCTCCATACCTACACACACCACGTCTGCACAGGCCATTTAATAAAGAACCCTCTAACCCACACACATGATGTCAACCAAATGGCTCAGCCTAGGCCTCTGGCAAACCCACACCACACCCTGTGTATATGAGGATACCTGTGCCACATCCTTGTCATCCATACCATAGATGCAGGGACATGCTAATATGGTTCTGATACACAGGGTGAATGTAATAAAGTTTAGCAATGTAATGCTGTTTAACATGTTGTTAGCTGGAATGTTTAATGCTTACATGTCAGGGTGCGTAGCTGTCCAGCCATGATGCCTTATACTTTATTAACACTGACTGATTATGGTCTCCATAATGTATTCTGTTTGTGTTCTAGGTGTCTGTGTGTCTGGAAGATGTTGGTCTGCTATCCTTTCCTACAAGGGGTGTGGCACTGTGGTGACACATTGACTGTGTCATATCCTGGGTACAGCTGAACACAAGTAACAGGTCTGTATAACAGTTACTGCATATGCCACATGGCTAATAGGTCTGAGCGGTGTATACAGGTGAGTGCATGGTGGCCGATGTAAGCAGCTCTTCTACAGTGGACAATGGTAAGTGTACTGGGTGGCACACACCAAATGTTTGTGAATAACACACACACAGGGGCTTTTGTGTTGATGCAATACACAGAGAATACTGTTCACATGGATGTACTTCATTTGCAGAGAACTGATTTTGGCCTATGTAATTCCACCAAGACCAAATTGCCAAAACATCACATCAGTAAATAATCAGTCCGCCAGATTTAATGTCATTGAAAATGGTACTGGCAGGGTATATGTCCTCTTCCCCAATATAGTGCAATCCTGGAGCTGGTAAACACAGGTGTGCTGGTGTGGGGGGCAAAGCCCCTCACTTTGGAGGGTGTGGGGTGGTGTAGAACCACACATAGTGTGATTAACAACTACTTAACCTCTTAATATAAACTGTACAGTATAACAGCACACTAAGCTGGGGGGGTACGCGCAACAATAACCCTAATGTTGGTGGCTGTGCCCACAACAACCACACCCAACCATATATACCAACTCCAGTATTGCTGTACAGCTGTACAGTGGGGAAGATGCAATTTACACATCCACTACTAGTTTTGATGGAATTAATTTTTACAAGATGATTGCTTTGAAATGTTACCCTTTGCCAGTTAGTTCTCGGACAAATGATCTCCTGGGAAATATATTTTCTGCAAACTGAAGTAGATACCTTCACATACACACACACTTACTTGACAACACTGAGAGAAGAATCCCTACCTAGGTACTTATTGCTACTAATGTGTTTGGCCTTAATTGCACACACCATAGAGCTTGTAGGGTAAGGTGTGTCCTGAACTTCCTGTAAAGTGAACAACATCACCAAGCCTTGTACAGTATGGTAATGGGGGATGTACTGAGTGTTAATGGACAATACATAGTATAACATACTGTCATATACACACTGACAAACATGCAGTCATAGACAGATTTGACAGACCTGGGTTTAGCAGTGCTGACTACCTTGTCAGTGAGTCCATACTGTTACAGAGTTTTTGCACACAGCACATGCATCATTGGGCTGGATAGTGTCATCAGTTACCTGTATGGTTGATTGTGACAGCAGTCCTCATACAGTGGACCTTGGGACATGTACTGGGGGTACCATGGTGTAAAGACAGTATACCCAGCACCCCCACCCCACATTGGATATTGTACTCACTGAAACCCATGATAATACTCTGACATACCCAGAACCACGTATTTACCTGGACTCCAATACAAACTCTTGTGTATCTAATTATAGTTACTACAGGGATATGCATTTATTGCACATGCCACAGGGATAGTAGGGTGAGAGTTTTGTCATGGCTCTCCTAATGTCAGCAACATCACCACCCCTTATAATGTATGGCAAGGTTTAGTGTATTTGGAGAATGTGGCCTCAGAATGCTACCTGCTACAAGTATGCACACTCACACACAGTTGCACAAACAATTACACACACACACACACACACACACACACACACACACACACACACACACACACACACACACACACACACATACTCACATTTGCCAGGACTCAGAGAGAGTGACCCATGCCTATCTACCCATTTGTAGAACAGTTTTATGCTGGTACTGCAAGCTCCAGGTAGCCCATAGGGTGAAGAGTGTCACAAGGTACAGTTGATGTGAATTACAGCAGAAGCCCTTTCCTATGTATAGCAATGGGGGGTGTAGTGGGTGAGAAGGGCCTCAGAGTATTTTCAACTACAGGTTTAGAAATACACGAACACTGTTATACTCAGTAATGCACACAGACACATTTGTCAATACTGAGGTCCATAGGTACAGGTGTTCCTAGGTGTGTACCAGACTAATGTCCATGGAGAGATGAGAAGAGTAGGGCATTTGAATATACTGGTATCATGCCACCTGATGTTTATCAGCAGGTCATCTATCAAGTAATGCCACTTGAGTGATCCCCAGGGTGACAGTTACATTCAACATCCACTCATCTGGTTTTCTCTTGAACAGGGCCAGTGAGGTGCTCCAGTTGACAAGTATGCAACATATATTGCATAACATGGCTAGTGTCTGGATTAGGGACCTGTACCCAAACATGCTCTGTTGACTGTGGTAGTTTGGTTTAGGTATCCATGGCAAGTGGTGCATACAGAGTGGGGTTTCCTAGCTGTGGCATTCATAACACAGCTGGGCAGACATGTCAGTGTTAGTTGATCAGAGATTGCCTGTAAGCAGCTAAAATGAATACCTGACATCTGCACATCTCTACAGAGGACAGACAGAAAGTAGATAGCCAAAAGGTTATGCATTAGGATGAATGTTTTGAAAGATAGATGTCTGAAACTGATAGGTATGCCATTACTACATGACAGCAGTTCTCAATGACATGTCCTAAAAACAGCGGTTTACAGTTAATATCAACATTTCAGATCAATATCCAATAGGAGAGACATAAAAACATACAGCTCAAACACCAAGAACATGATAGTCAGTACTCAGACCCAGCTTTGCATGCAGGGGTGTATGGTTCTAGTACTACAGTCTGCAATTAACTCTTACTTGGAAAAGCACTGTTAAAAGTAGTAATGTAATGATACAATACATGCAAGTGTGACTACATATAACCTGGGATACTACCTAAATATGAAACACATACAAAGAGAAAAGATTGTGGTACTACCCATGTATACTCAGGTGCTCCATAAAGTATACTCACACCCCTTGCTACTGTAATGACAGCACATAGAAGCATGTTATGTACATGGAATTCAATACACTTATTAAAGATGTCATTACCTTGCTATTTGATCAGACTGGAATGTGATCACTGGTTACCAGGGCTGGGCTATTTTTAGCAGGTTTAAGCATTGCTTAAATGTAATTGCTAATCAGATTTGTGCATTGGTAAGTGAAGCCTACATGGTGTAAGCACATATTCATTTAGCCATACGTTAGCACCGCTTACCATTGCACAAACCCATGCAAACCCACTTAAAGCCACTTTAAAGCACCTTAATCACCCTGTCTCCATCAGCCCTTGTTCTGCTCAGCAACAAAATAAATACCTCATGCAGGCCTTGAACCAAGGACCCTGTACTCTATAGTCACAGCACTTAACCACTAAGCCATCTGAGCTGTAAGAATGTCTGTTGCTTTTTCAAATATATCATTCAGTATATGTACTGAATAGTAGTGAACAACTGCTTTGACTACTACAATTGTTTACTACTTGTTAGTGAAAATAGTGTGGAATCACTCAAGTTTTTATATCTAAATATACACATATCAGATAAATATGGTGAGATACATCTATGAAGGAATATACAACACTCATGTTTAAACATAAAAATGATATATATATATACATATGTAGATATATATATATATATATATATATATATATATATATACACACACACACACAAACACACACACGTAAATGATATATATATATATATATATATATATATATATATATATGTATATATATATATATATATATATATATATATATATATATATATATATATTTATTTATTTATAAATATAAAACACGTGCCCATAACATGTAGTGGAGCCATACCTCAGCACCATAACTCTCAACCTCTTAGTGCAAGGGAACATAATGTACATATTGCAGTTATAAATGTAGACTGTTGCTACAGTAACAGGGGTTGTGTCAACATACATGTTCTGAAGGAAGGCTCATCTGAAACTGACATGTATGCCATCAGTTACTGACAGACATCATAAAATCATCATAGTGAAGTACCACACAAATCACAGTAATGATCCTGTGGAATACAACAGAAATATGAGCAATAAACGTGGACAGTCTGAAACAATCTGGTCAGTTGAGAGGTATACACAGAACTCCTTAGTGCAAGAAATGTGGACCAAGCCTGACAAAGGGGATGTTTAAAGCCATGAGAATGGGGATATATCACAAATACTGGAGTAAATAACCTCATGCAGTTGATGCATTCACACCCTCCTGTCTGTCCTAACATATATTAACTGGATGAGCAGAGGACCCAAGCCCACATACTTCCCACTAGTTAGTGACATACATCTTTACAGCATCCCACTGCCTTGTCAGAAATACCCAACATGTATGGTGGCCAGGCAACAGTACACCTGACAAATATCTGGACATAACATCACACTAGGTAAATACATTGAGCTGCTAGGCATGTCACCAACCACTGTCTAAACTACAGGCAGACTGCCCCAACACTAACCCAATTTTCCTATGGGGGAATACACATGTAATTGCAAATGTAGCAGGCACTACAGGCATGCAACAGCATGGAGTAACAGACACCAGTGTGAAAGTACATACCCACAACCAATCTCAATACAGTCAAAGTCACATAATGGTAAGCCTAATTAATAGTACAGTATACGGACTGTGTGAACAAAACCCAGCATCATATTTGCCAGTCACACACTAACCCTACATATACTGGCCCAAATTACAGTGCAGTCTGATGCCTGACTGTAGTATGGAATATGTCTCAGTCTGGCCCCACAAACATATAAGCTGATAGGGTTCCAGAAACTGGAGCAGCATGCAACGTCAGATAGAACAGGACCAAGAACACTGACATCTACCCCAGTCTGTACACAGGCCAGATAACATATTCACAATACACTGCTACATAATACTGGCACTCTGTCAACAATCACCATAAGTACACAGACCTCACTACTGTACAGACTACAACAGAATGTCCAGGTTTTGTCCTCAAATATAAGGCCTCCTATACATACCATGACTGGCAGTCTGATATATCACTGGCTTGTTATCAGGAATGATGTCAGTAAATAATGATATACTGTACATATGCACCTCTTACTGCATGACATGGACAAAGGGTGACAGACTTGGGGACAGAGGCACAAACACAGGGCCAATATTGACATATTGCTGTTATAAACTGAGACAATTGCTGATGTAACAGGGTTTGTTGTAACATATCTCTTCTGAAGGATATGAAGTCAGTAACACACAATGGATGTTACCATTTATTGACTACAATCATCAGAGTATGCTACTGCATTTATAAAGGCAGAAATTGTGTGAGTAACACACCAAATCTAAGACTCCGACCTCTGGCCAGTCTTCAGGTATCCCTACAGGTGAAAGTTTTCTCAACCACATAACACTGTCATGCTAGACTTTAAATCATGCAGAACAGCCATACCCACACAAACCCTGTTAAACCAACATTACTTCAAATGTAGAACAGCAATACTTACATTCTGTCCCCATGTCTGGACCATCCCCCTCCAGTTTGTTGGCCTGTTTTCACAGTGTTTGTTGTAAGAGGTATTTCCAACTACCCTCTGTGATGCTGTTTGTCAGACACCCACATGAAATCCTGCTCACAGTGAAGGAAAAGGGCCAACACCCACATGAAGTGCTTAGTTAAAGAAGTGTGTTTCCATGCAGTTGACTACAGGAATGATACCATAACTGTTCCACATGCAATTAGCAAGTGGGGGACTTCAGTTTGTGCACAGGCCATCAGCTGATCATGAGCATTACATACAAAAGTCAAGCTACTGCCTATGCAAAACAGATGTATCTTCTACATCTACCAGAGAGGGAGAGGGAGAGAGACAGAGAGAAAGAAAGAAAGGAAGAAAGAAAGAAAGAGAGAAAGAGCCAAGCGTGTTTGTTTATGATCCATGGGTGGAGAGTGGTCTCTGAGTATTATAAGGGTTGCCTATATTGTTCACTAATCCATACTGTCACATAGTCACTGCGCATGGCAGTAGACATTTATGGCTGTGGATTGTTTACACCAACCTCTACGGTGTTTGCCAACTGTTGGCCTTGTAATGTGGACATTGGGACCTATAGGTCCTCAATATAATAATGTAGCAAAACCCACACTGCAATGGATCCTGTTATTACACAATCACACCAACACCCCCACAGGATACTGATGACACACACACACCCACTCACACACACACACACACACACACACACACACACACACACACACACACACACACACACACACACACACACACACATACACACACACACACACTTGCCAGTACTGAGTTTCAAACTCCTACCTAGAAATGTATTGCTACTACAGTGTTACACATTTATTGCACATGCCACAGAGCTTATATGTTGGAGAGCTGTCCAAAGGTATCTTTGAAGGTGAGTGACACCAGCAACAGTGCTAAAGGAGGTGTAAGGGAAGTGTAGTAAGTGTGAATGTCCTCAAAAGCACACATTTTCACAGTTGCCAGGACCAGGATTAGAGCTCCTACCTAACTAGTTTGCTACACTATGGTATTATGCATTTATCGCCAGCACCATGGAGCTTATATGCTGGAGAGCTGTCCAAAGGTATCTTTGAAGGTGAGTGACATCAGCAACAGTGCTAAAGGAGGGGTAAGGGAAGTGTAGTAAGTGTGAATGTCCTCAAAAGCAGGTGTCAACAAAGACACACACACTCTCTCACACAAACACACATATTTTCACAGTTGCCAGGACCAGGATTAGAACTCCTATCTAACTAGTTTGCTCCACTATTACACAGTTATCGCAAGCACCACAGAGCTTATGGGGTGAGACTTGGACAATGGGTTATTTCAAGGTGACTGACATCAGCAGGTGTGCTAAAGTAGGGCAATGGGAGGTATAGTGAGTGTGAATTACCTCAAAATCATTCCTCTCCTCCAAACACACACACACACACACACACACACACACACACACACACACACACACACACACACACACACACACACAGAGTTTAACAGTTGCCATGTCTGGGATTAGAAACCGCAACACAAATGAAATAAACTAAATCCACACAAAAAGAACTGAAACCAGGAGCCAGCAGGAATAAACAGATGAATAGGTATACAGTTAATCCCAAACAAAATGAATCCTTGATGTCAGAGTCCACACTTCTTTATTGCAATACAGTAAATGCAAATGCTTTCGTCTCTGTCAGTTCAGAGACTTTATCAAGCTACAGAAAGAAACAGGAAACACCCCATATATAACCCTGATGCAATTAACACCTTAACAAATCATCACACAATTCATTTCCTTCACCTTCAACCTACAAGACTTTTTTTAAAACTTATCTAAAACAAAAATATATTATAATCAATAAAAACAAGTTTCAATGCAAGTTCAAGATAAATAAGTTATAAAACACACACATATAAATATATATACACCTACATAAAAGACCAAAACTTCTCTACGAATAAATACATACATACTAAAAATGTATTAAAAAACTTCCATGATAGAAACATTCATATAAAAGGAAGAAAATTAATACACTTGAAAGGCGCTCACCTTTCAAGTGCCTTTAATTTCAAAAAACAAGCCAGGGAAAACATATCATTTAATTCTGGCTAAACAGTTGCATTCATTCTAAGCTGCCAGTATGCTTCCAACCTTTCTAACTGCAAAGGCCACGGACCCCCCCTCGGATCCCTTTTCAGCACATCAATAACAACAGACTTAAAAGAATGTCCCTCATATCCCATACAATGCCTAGCCAAGGCATTAACTTTATTCTTCAGTCTAATGTCCCTGACATGCTCATAGATTCAGTTCCTAAGTTTCCTCTCAGTTTTGCCTACATAGAAGCAGGGACATTGCACACATAAAGCTCAATAAACAACCCCCTCTGATTGGCAAGTGCACTTGTCCCTGAAACTGAAGGTCTGCCCATTGATGGTTGCTGATGAACCCTCCATAATAAAACCACATTGATTACATATCCCACATTTTTTCATTTTGTCTTAGAGAAGATTTGGTCTTTTATGTATGTGTATATATATATATATATATATATATATATATATTTATATGTGTGTTTTATAACTTATTTATCTTGAACTTGCATTGAGACTTGGTTTTATTGATTATAATATATTTTTGTTTTAGGGAAGTTTTAAAAAAAGTTTTATAGGTTGAAGGTGAAGGAAATTAATTGTGTGATGATTTGTTAAGGTGTTAGTTGGGTCAGGGTTATATATGGGGTGTTTCCTGTTTCTTTCTGTATCTTGATAAAGTCTCTGAACTGACAGAGACGGAAGCGCTTGCATTAACTGTGTTGCAATAAAGAAGTGTGGACTCTGACATCAAGGATTCTCATTGTTTAGGAGTAACTGTATTCATCTATTTATTCCTGATGGCTCCTGGTTTCATTCCTTTTTGTGTGGATGTCTGGGATTAGAACTCCTACCTAACTATTTTGCTACACTACAGTATTACGCAGTTATCGCGAATGCCATGTAGCTTATAGGGCTGAGACTTGCCCAAAGGGTTATTTCAAGCTGACTGACATCAGCAGGAGTGCTAACACGGGCAATGAGAAGTGCAGATTATGTGAATGGGGCATAAATCCTTCCTCTGGAAACACACACACACACACACACACACACACACACACACACACACACACACACACACACACACACACACACACACACACACACTCAGTCACCCATCTTTACATTTGACAGGACTGAGTTTACAAATGCTACATGAATACTTATTTGTACTACCGTGTTACACAGTTATCACAAGCACCACATACACTATAGGGCTGAGGGCTACCAAAAGGAATGTCTACAGTGATTAACATCAGCACATCATGTAATATAGGCCAATTGGATGTGTAGTGGGTGGGACAGCCTCATAATGGAATTCTCTCTGTCACTGTCTGTCTCTCTCTTCCCCACATCTCTGTTTGTGTATGTTTACATATTATAATCTGTTGGCCTTAGAAATGTGTGAGTATTCCTATGCAATGTGTGTGTGAAGCATAAATGGTGTACAATTTGGTGTGTGTGCACAGACATCTGCAAATGACAGATATGTATAGTGTTGTCAGACATGGGCTTCATTTCTTAAGTGTAGGAGCATGCCCAGTATGACCTTCTGTACTGAGTGTGTGAATCCATTCCAGGTAGGGTTGTACTCCAGTCCAGGGTTTGGTGTTCTACACCTACAACTAGCAACCTGTTTCTGCAGGATATCTGTAGATAGGTTGACAATATGGATTCACAATGGGCGACAGGGGGATACTGTAACGATTTCTGTCTGTGCTGCTTGTGTTACATGGTTGGTGTTAGCAGAGATATTCAGACATATGTACTATTTCATACTGTGATGTATTATGTCATCGAATACTGATAGATATAATTATTTGCTCACAGTTATTTACTGGGAAATACAAGATGAATGAAGCTGAGTCCAGTATTGTGGGCCGCAGCCTACACATTCTTGCACACTCCTGCCATTCTGGAGTGGTAGCTACAGACACTTGCTGATGGGTCTGTGTATATGGTCCAGCACCTTGGTAGTATGGTGGCTGAGGATCCCCTTCTTGTCCATTTAGCAACTTAACAGAATGGCCATATACTGCTGTGGCCATACCTCTCAGCTGTACAGATTCACCCAGGTTACCCAGAGGCAGGGCTCATATATCTGGTCATTTACCCTTCACACTGTGGTTTATGAGCAGGTTTGCAGCCACCCTTTAATGGGTTTGCAGGCAGGGGAAGTATGGGCACACATCAGAGTTTCAGACTTCACACACTCCATGATGTTCAAGCTTCTACACCCCCCCACCCCCGTTATTCTATCCTCTTCCTAACATTATGCGAGTGATATCTGAGATGTTGGCCCTTCATCCCAGTGGTTCATAGGTTCATAGGTAGGTACTAGGCTATCTGCCGGAGGGCATTTAGAAGCTTAGCCAGAGGGTGTCGGCTATCGCCACCCCATTGATTAATTAACTGAGCCTCTGTCAAACAGAGCCAATGAAGTGATCCCAGGGGGGTATTTTCTGTTACCCATCCACTTGTCAAGGTTTCTCTTGAAGAGTGTTAGTGAGGGGCTCTGCCTAATGTAGTTTGGAATTTTGTTCCAAAGCATAGGGAGTCTCTGTGACAGGAATCTATCCCTCCAGCATGTTCTATTTATTGTTGTGGTGAGGTTTAGCTCACTAGAGCGAGTGGCTCGCAGTGACTTGGATTTCTTTAGGTGGAGCATATCCATCAATTCTGAGTTGGACATGGCTTTGTAAGTCAGGCAGAGATCACCTCTGAGTAAGCGATATGCCACTGAGTAGAGCTGGAGTTTTGTCAGTCGGGCTGCAAAGGACATATGTTTGAGGCCAGTAATCCTCTTGGTGAGGTACTTTTGTGGTCTCTCCAGCTGTTGGAAGTGTCTTGTGAGGTACATCCCAAATGGGGCATTGTACTCTATGATGGGTCTGATGAGTGACAAGTAGAGGGGCACTATAACCTCTTTATTTCTAGATGCAAACCCTTTAGTAATAAGATGGGCCACATAGAAGGATTTCCTAACTTCTTTGGCAATATGATTGTCAAAGGAGAGATTACTATCTACCTGGGTCCCCAGATCTTTTATTACCTCTTCTGTATTAAGGGGGCTGCCACCTATGTGGTAATTCGTGGGTGTTTTGTTTTTCCCAAATGGGATGACTATGCATTTTTTGGAATTTAGCTTGAGGCCATGACTTTGACACCAGGTGTCCATCTCAGTAAGGCCCTTTTGGAGGATGTCCATATCAGCTGTAGAGTCAATTATGGCTCCCAGTGTGCAGTCATCAGTAAACTTGTTTAGCCATAGTCCTCCTGTCTTTGCCTGTACTTCTGAGAAGTATATGCTGAACAGTAGGGGTTCCAGGACCGAGCTTTGCGGGACACCACTTTTGACTGGTTTAGAGTCAGACCTGGAGTCCGCTATTCTTACCTTGTGAGTTCTGTCTGTAAGCCAGTTGGCAACCCATCTCATGACGTATGGGTTTATGTTCAGGCTGGTGAGTTTTTCTGTAATACCCAAGTGGGGAATGGTGCCGAAAGCCTTGGCAAGGTCAAGGTAGGCTGTGTGAACAACCTTTCCCTCGTCTATGGCCTTGGTGACTGTCTCAAAGAAGTCAACCAGGTTTAGTAGGCATGATCTGCCCCTAACAAAGCTGAACTGGGTTGGATCAAGAGTTTGGAGGTTCCCAATGTCTTTGTTAATGAGTTCCACGATGATGCACTTCATAGCCTTGCAGACCAGGCTAGTCAGGCTTATGGGGCAATAGTTACCACGGTCAGTTGTGGCCCCTCCTTTGTGGAGTGGAATAACTGTTGCTGAGCACCATTCTATGGGTACGTAGCCTGTGGAGAGGCTGAGGTTGAATAGCGTGTTTAGGTGGGGGGTTATTTCATTCTGTAGTTCGTGCAAGACGCAGCCTGGGACACCATCTGGCCCCACTGACGCTGTGTTTTTGGCTTTTGAAATGGCTATTTTTCACCTGTAAGTCTGTGATTTCCGGGACACTACACTTTTCCGGTATTGATGGGGTAAGAGGGGGGTGAAGTTTGCACTGAATTTATCTGCCAGGATGTTGGCAATATCAGTAGGTTCAGTATATTTTGTGCTATTTTGGACTAGTTCAGTGCATATCTGCAAGTTGCCACTTAGATTCTTAACATAGCTAAAGAGGGCTTTGTGGTTATCTTTTGAATTTTTGGCTATTTTCCTTTCGAAGTTAGCCTTGGATGATTTTATGAGGGACCTTAGTTTCTTACTGATACTGATCAGGGATGTCTTTCCTTCTTGGGATTTGCTTTCTTTCTGAACTAATTTCCTCCTACTATTGTATAGCCTGCTTATAGCAGGGGTCCACCAGACTGGTTTCCTTCTCTTAGAGGAAATGAGTTTTGGTTTTGCTAGGGATGGCATGATCCATGCATCCTTGTAGGTGCTAATAGAATGCATTTGTAAAGGTTTCTGCATCATGGGCAGCGTTATCCTTTAGCGTGGGGCTGTGAAACTTACCGCTTCTGTCTTAAGTAAGGTGAAGTTTGCTTTAGAAACATTTTTTACTGTGGTTTCCTTAGTTGGGGTTGGTGGTGGGGTCTGGACATCCAGAGTGATTAGTTTATGGTCTGATCTAACCAGTGACGGGTTGTCCTCCGGTGTGGAACACCTCTCGCCCATGTTTGTGATGACCAGGTCCAATATGTTTTCACCTCTGGTAGGGGAGTTTACCAGCTGATCCATGGCATTTGAGTTTATGAATTCCAGGAAGCACTGGGCCTGGGAGTTTGTACTTGAGTAGTTTTCCCAGTTAATGGTAGGGTAATTGAAATCACCCAATATCAGGGTGTTTGGTAGGACCTTCATGTTTTCCAGTGTCTCCAGAAAGGTGGAGTGGTGGTCCTGGGTCATGGAAGGTGATCTGTAGCAGGCCACAATTTGCATTGCAAATTTGCCCAATGTTAGTTGCACATGGATGATCTCAGAGGTATCATGCTGCGCCACTAACCTGGAGGTGTAGGTATCCTTGATGAATATGGGTCCACCCCCTCCTTTTGTGTTTCAGTCCATGTTCTGTGGCTGAAACGTGTGGTACGAGTTGTAGCCCGGTAGTCCTGGGGTGCTATCTGGAGCCTTGAACCAGGTTTCAGTTACTGTACAGATGTCGACGTTCTCCATACTGAGGAGTGCTTAGAGCGTGTGCATTTTGAAATTTAAACTCTTGGCCTTGAGTAGCATAACCCTCAGTTTTTTGTTAATTGTGCTGTTTATGGAGGTGGGTTTGACTTTTGAGCCTTGCCTAAAAAAAGGAACTATGGGGGCAGCAAGAGCCTTGGCCAGTATTCGAAAGCCTACCGGTGACAGGTGCAAGCCATCTCTTGCGAAGCAACGCAGCTTGTTGAGCATGTCATCCCAGGCTGACAGACACTGGATCTCCTTTGAATGACACGAGTATTTATGGATTGGTCCACAGTTCTGGCAGTAGGACATGGGGGGCATGCTACTGGGATTTGTCAACACGGCCTTGCATTTGTGTTCTGTTGACTGTGTTAAGTTGTTAGGACCTGTTGACTGTGTTAAGTTGTTAGGACCCCATGAGATACCATACACTGGCACTATGGATGAGGCACAGGCCTTTGACAGAGGACTGTAGACCATTTGGTAGTGTTGCAAGCCATCTGTAGCAGGCCAGTGCATTCTATCACTCCTACATTCCCAGGCTGCGAGCCAGTGGATTCCCCTGGGGTGACAGGGTAGTGTGCGAGGTGTTACTGGCAATACTTCCTATCCATATTGATCCATTGGTCTGGATGCAGGCAGGGTGCTGCTTATAGCTAGGGACACACCTGTATAGGACACCTCTTCAGCATGCTGCATTCTGTGGGTATTCCCATGCAGAAGTGGGGTCATACTGCACTCATTCCCAACAGTGACTATATGACCTGTGATAAACCTGTGTCTGATGGTGGAGTGAGCTGGGTGTATGTGTGATATGGAAGGTACTTGCAGCTGACTCACAGATATACCTGGGACATTCCCTTTATGCTGTCTTGTGCAGTGACATAGGCAGTCTTTCATTACTTCATAACTGTGCCTTTTATGGTCTGCCAGTGATTGGCCAGAATACATCAGTATTCCATACTACACAGACAACTAATGTGCTGCTAACCTGTATGTACAATTCCAAAGTTATGTGCAGTTGACAGTTACATTATATGCACTCTGTCTAGGGTACTTCCACCTATGTACTGTGTGTATATATGGGCCCACATTCATGGCATGTCCATCTTTCAGACAGTGACAAATATTGACATCTGGACAGTGAGTATGGATGACTGCTGACATGGGTATTGCTGAGAAGCATTGTGGTTGGCACTGCAGTTGTCGGAACATGGCCCTGTCAACCATAGTACTGCCCATAGGCCACCAAGACACAACCCTCCATGCCTACATGCTGACCATTTCCAGACAATATTGAATACACAACAACCTAACACACAGACCCCTGCATATTGTACACATGCAACAATCTATCCTGTAGATTGGGCCAGCTCGGGTAATCTGTGCTCCACTGATATTACACCTCACACTTACATGTTACTGCATTTCTACATAGGATTGTTGGGGGGCACACCTGATGACTTTAAACATTTGCTAAGACTGTACTGGTATTTCAGGTACTCTGCTGGCTTCCATTTCATATTGTATTCTGACTTATCATGCAGACTGGAGGCGTATCAGTAGAGTACAGATCTTAGGTTTTATTGACCTACATATCAGTTTCAAACTTCTTACCCTTCAGAACTAGCATACAACTGCCAGACCTGTTATAGTCTGTCTGGGTAGGTCTGGAGGGGGATGCTCACCATTGCCATAATTTCTAGGCCTTAGCCCAGCCTTTCTTTATGGACATCTACACCTGTCCTGCTGGCTGAGGCTGGTGGTGGGTATGTGAACCTCACTGACATGCATGTGTGTGTCCTATGGACACCCACAGTTATTTGGGCCACCACATGTACTGCGGTGGGATTTGTCACCTTGTCTAGTGCTGCCTAGTATGTTGAAACCAGTATTTGTTATGGATTTCATGCTGCCCATATAGATGTCCACTATCTGCTACCATCCCATTCAGCCACCCAATTCCCTTGCATGCTCACATCCATACCATAGATACAACTATCAGAACACACTACTCCATTCAGTAATTGAAAGGAAGAGTGACTTACCTTGTGGCTGGGCCAGTATTGAAGACAGTGCTGGAGGTCTAACTATGTCAGATGCACACAGTACACTCCCTTTACATGGTAAAGCACAGGTAGTGTCATGTCTGGCATCCCTTTTACTGTATGTGCAAGGCAGAGAGAGGTGTCATTCCCTGAGTCCCTACCATGTCAGTATATGTTCTATGCGTTGCCTCTTTTCCAAAGCCTGGGCATACTGGGCACACCTTCTTCTGCCTACATGGGCAGGCTCAGGTAGTTCCTCCTCCAAGTCACTGTGTGCCTGTGATGGCCTTGGCAATGGTGGGGGACTGTGTGGCCTTGCCCTGTGCTGTTCCTGCTGCAGCTGTTTCTGCAGGATCATATTGTGTAGCATGGCACATACTATGAACATTTGTGTACATGTAGCTGGAGAGTACTGCAATGCAACACCAGATATGTCCAGGCAGTGGAGCCAACAAATGAGGTAATTAGCATATAGCAGTGGTGTCTGTGTAGGAATAGTGTAGGAGCGCTTGTGCACATCCTGGGAGCTTGATCCTGGATTGCTCGTCAGCCATATTATGTGCAGCAGCTCTTGCACTATTCCTGCAGAGCTTGCTGAATCTGGGGGTAGGTGTGTGTGTGTGTGTGTGTGTGTGTGTGTGTGTGTGTGTGTGTGTGTGTGTGTGTGTGCGTGTGTGTGTGTGTGTGTGTCTGTGTGTCTGTGTGTCTGTGTCTGTGTGTCTGTGTGTCTGTGTTAAGGTTAGAGTAAGGGTTAGGTAAGGGGCCCTTTTGAGCTAATGCTAGGTTAAGGGATAGATTTAATGTGCGAGTGTGTGTGTGTGTCTGTGTGAGTTAGATGTCTTGTGTAGTGGTACTGTTAAGTAGTGGCTCTTTTGTATTTAAGATGCATGTTAGGAGCAGGGACATGGCTAGGTTTAGGGTTAGCTCATATTACTAAGTTGGGGCATGAGGGGGGAGACAAAGCTGTTAACACCTGCTACCATTTAATTAAAGTGTGAGTTGATTAAATCTAGTTAATTGATCTAATTACAATCATACATGCAGGGATAAAACCTATGTATACCCACAGCAGAGCAGTTGTGGGCGCAACTGGATGGTGAGATAAAATAATGTTGTCAGCAAGAAATTTAAAAGAAACGGTTTAAAAATCCAGAGAAATGTACACCCTCCAGAGATGACTAGGAAAGTGTTATAGCATCCTTCCTATCTATAACAGACATTTTTCTATTCTTAACCTACTTGGTCCAATCCAGTGCCTAAGTACTACAAAGTAGCTTTTTGCAGACTAAAAATACATAAGACACCACTTTCTTTCTGACACTCACTCACTTACTCACTCACTCACTCAGGGCTGGCCTTAGGCCATTTGGACCTATTTAGCTCAGTAGGGTCCCACTCCTGCAGGTGGCCCCACATCAGGCTATGACATGGTCATTATGCTTTACATGGCCCAGATGTTTGCTTGAAAGACACTGTAGCAGAGGTCAAGGTGCTTTTACTAATTTGAGTCTTGCTCCCATAGTAGTTATAAGTCTCATCATGGAGTGGACAACATGTACTGTCATACATTGCACTAGTGGTTAGTCTGAGTTTATTAGTAACCACAGCTTTATGACTCTTATTTGTTTATTTAACATTTGTTTATCGGGAAAGTCCAACTTGGAACAAGTCAATTTTCAGCAGAGGCCCAGAAAGATATGCTCCTGACGCATGTCTTTGTAATGTGGGAGGAAACTGGAGCACCCGGAGGAAATCCACATGACTGCAGGGAGGACAAGCAGACTTCACACAGAAGGCACAACAAACGAGAATTGAACCGGAGAACCTCTTGCTGTGAGGCGACAATGCAAATTGCTGCACTACTGTGCCATTCACAGTCTTAACTACTCATACTCCCATAATAGTCAGTTACCATTGCTGGGTGCTAAACTGGGTTTTTGGCACAAAACTGGTTGCAATACTCATCTAGGTTTGTGTGCCACTCCAGGTACTATTTCAGAATATAATAATACCAGGCTTAATTAGAAGATTTATAGAAATATATATATTTTTTTCTTTTGGGCAGCACAGTGGCACAGTGGATAGTTTTGTCACATAACAGCAAGAGGTTCCCTGGCTTGATTCTCAGCTGAGGTGCCTTCTGTGCAGAATCTGAATGTCCTCCCTATGTTAATTTGGGTTTCCTCTGGGTGCTCTGGTTTCCTCCCACGTTCCAAAAGCATGCAGTAAATGGAATGGACACTCTAAGTTGGCCATAGATGTGGGTTTGTGGTGTGCAACATCTACTGTGGCAGGGCTAACCATCCAGTGGTGTAAAACTTAGCTATAGATGACTGTCACTGTTGAAGTGACACTCTGACCCAATGTGCAAAAATAGGAAAAAGGGTTGTGGATGCACAGTAGTTTCTGTTGCTTACATGGAGTTTATGATTGATTCTGAATGGAAATAATTACAAGAAATAACTGTGGAATAGTCATCTTGAGAGAGAATGAAAACCAACACTAGTAAGCATAAAAATACACTGCTATGTGAGGCAATTTCTGATCACTAAATCTTGTGATGGAATGCTATCAGTTGAACACTATGACAGAGAAATGCTTTTTACAATCACAGATAGGAGCAAAATAATCCCAGAGACGTGAAACACGATGTGTGTATGCTAAGTGATAGGAGACAGTCCTGGAGAGAAAATGATTACATTTCCTGAAAGTGGAAAAAAATTAACAGAGACAGTTTGTATAATAAATGTACTAAAGGGTATCACAGTTTCAGAGTTAGAAACAAAATAGGGGTTAAGCAGAACCTTAAAGCTAGAAAATAAACAAAATGGACTGACAATTTTTTTTTGTGGGGGGGGGGGGGGTGTATACCAACCATGAGGTTTTCCATGTTCTTCCCACATCCATATGCATTTCCTTGAAGCATTCTAATTTCTTACCACCTGCTAAAACACGATTCTTAGTGACTACTGTAAATTATCCCTGTATCTAATTGTGACCTGTGATATTGATGGAAAAGATCTGCATATAGTAGCCCACTTACCCAGTTTACCAAATAACTAAATAAGTGAAAATAAACTTTCAGAAACAGTTATAAATAGGGAAGTATGTGACCAATGCTGTTTCTAAGGAGAGGCCTGAGATAATTTTTGTTATTGCTGTACATTCTATGGAAGTTCAACAGTTTTATCTGATTTTGTGGAAGCACGTTTTACCTATAGGAGATCTTAGATCTGGGGATAATCCAGGAGTCCAATCATATACTTCTATTTTAGCATGTGTTATGGCAAAATATAAGCCAATAAATACACATTATTTTATTTTTAATACATAATCATAGCATATATTCATGACACCTAATCTGAAATAGTCAAGGCCAGGAAAACAAGTGGAACAAGTGGTAGATGGGAGTGAGGGTCAGCTTAGAGGCCCCACCAAAATGGCCCAAATTGGGCATCTCAGTAGCTAAGGCTGGCCCTGTACTCACTCACTCACTCACTCACTCACTCACTCACTCACTCACTCACTCACTCACTCACTCACTCACTCACTCACTCAATGACCGACTCAGCATTGTCCTAATAAGGAGCAGCTCTAGTCTTGCATTCTGCTAAGTGATGTGATGATGGAGCTGATACACTTATCGGACTAAGCTGCATTCAGGGAATGCGTAATCCACATTTTAGTTTCAGTCTATCTTGTAACTACCTGGCTTATTTTCAGACAAATCATATATACACTAGAGCTTGCTACAAAAACAATGTGCCTAAGGGCAGTTATACCAGGATGTCTGTGTCATACTATTTATGGAGAATAAACATTTTGAGCAAGAAACTGCAGTTCTGTAAGTGTCTGCAGAGTCTACATGCAGCATCCCACTGACCTGTATGCAGCTGAAGCTTCTTTGTATTAGAGGGGCATCTGGTACAGGTTTGTATGGAGGATGCAGGCAGAGCTGACAGTATCTTCACCCTTGTCCCCGGAAAGAAGGCTTCTAAGTAGGTCTTAAGACTGCCTAATAGGAAGTTCAGGGAATCCCAAGGTATAGTTTCATCAACTCCTACAAAAAAAAGGACATAAAGTTCAGTACAAGTCGTTCCTGTCAGCAGTTGTACCATCATTTCTTTGGCACAGTTGTGCCTGCTTGAACATCCCAAGAGCAGCTGTCATTCCCTGGACTGCTTCTTAAGTAGATATGATGAAAAAAAATAAGCAGATCAAGGTTAGATCTTAATTTCATAATCACAAAACAGATTGACTCACAGGGCCTTTAAAGCTGAACAAGTCTGCTACAGAGGGATAACTACTTTGCTGGATTTTACACATTGCAGAAGGTGTAGATCTGGATGTGCAGTTCTAAACCCACACAGAGCAAAGGCCCACATATAATATTCTTTTTCCTTTTAAGCAGGTAGGAACTATGTAATTTTTGATAATCATATAGGGATTGCAACATCTCCCACAAAAGCATCATTATACTTATCATACAAACTCAATGCGTATGAAGTAAGAATTAGGAATAGGACATTAAATGGGGTTTAGATCTATCTCTTAAAAGTAGCCTCACCATGATTTTTTATGTCCCATCACAGTTGGAACTTAAAATCATTATTAAAAAAAAATCACAGTTACGACATTTGGACCTGCATAAAGTTTGGCTGATACTAGTTCTAGCCACCCGGAAGATCCTATAAATAACTCAATTAGTCAGGTTACCCAACACAATATGTAAATTTATTTTTGGATCCAATATTATCAAAAATATTGGAGAGAATATTTCACTCTCAACTAATGCAATACCTCCTAACAAATAACCTGCTATCCCATTCTCAGCATGGCTTTAGACCCTCCCACAGCACCACCACCATATTACTATCCTTTACCAACTTAATCAATCACTACAGAAACAAGGGAGTATTTGTATCTGCCATATTTCTAGACTTATCTAAAGCCTTCGATATGGTTAACCATAGCAGGCTTCTGGAAATACTAGCTACCATTAACATCCACTCTTTCACTATATCGTGGTTTAGTAACTACCTATCAGGTCGACAACAAGCAGTGCTATGGCAAAACCAATTGTCCTCTCTCTTACCAGTCTCCATTGGTGTCCCTCAAGGATTCATTCTTGGTCCTTTACTGTTCTCCCTGTTCACAAACCAGATAGCAACATCTTCTCTCTCTGCCAAAGTAGTACAATATGCAGAAGACACCACTATTATATGTGCTGCCCCAAATATGAATGAACTACAAACCATAACTCAACAAAACTTCACCTTAGCAGAAACAGGGTTCACCAGCATAAGACTCCTTCTTAATCCCAAAAAAAAAACAACCTAATCATATTTGGCCCTAGTAGACCACCTCAGCAATGCAATGATCTAACTATAGTCTTCCAAGATAACATCACAATCACTCCAACTACACATACAAAACTGCTAGGGGTAATTATTGACAACAACCTCAGATTTGACCTTCATATAGCCCAAACAATCACAAAAGTAAAAAAAAACTGGGTCTCCTTTATAGAAGCAAACAATTCATGACCAAGGAGACCAAATCCACAATTGCAAGGACCCATCTCTTATCCGTCCTACTGTATGCCACCCCTATAATGACAAATCTTTGCCACTCCAAACTCACAAAAATGGAATCTTGTTACAACACGATTGTCAAGTTCGCTACTGAGGCCTCTCATAGATCCCATCACTGTCTTGCCCTAAAGCAACTCAACTGGCTTGAGCTGCCCCAACAGCTGATACTTCAGCAACTCTATACAACACACAAGCTGTACTACCTGCTCGACAAAATCCCATCACTACAGCAAATAATTCAATCCTACACAACTACCAGAACCTTAAGATCCAGTAGCCAAAACCTTTTACATGTCATCAAACATAAAAATGATGCAGGTAAGTCTCTCTTTGCCTGCACCATAGCCAAAGTTTGGAATCAACTCCCAAATCACATCACTGCTACAAGCTCTCCCTTCGAAGTTAAAATACTCCTCAAAAGCCACTATGCAAACAACTGTCTCTGCTCCTGTGTCTCCCCAGGTTAAACCAACCCACTGCACTGTTGCTAAATGCAGGAATACATCTGTTGATAATCACCTATTACTACCTCTAGTTATATAAGTTAGACCTGCTTACCCCAAGCACATAGACTTTTCCTAATGTACTCCTACTAAAACCTTTTGTTCCTTTTCTCTCAGATACCATGTTACTTCTAATCCATCAACGACTGGATATACAATGTACATCCACCACTGCTACAAAAAACTCTTGTACTGTTTTTTCCAATACTGTACTACTCTCAATCTCCTAATGTACTGCAGATATACGTACTACTAGTAATTGTAAAACTCTGCCAACAATATGCTGAAATGACTCTGAAACAAACGTGTATATAGTCCAAATAGCAAGAAGTTAATATCTGACATTGTAGTGCTTATTAACCAACTACCAAAATGTAAAGCTCTGCCTACCACATGCTGAAATGAGTCTATAATATACTTGTATATAGTACTGTTAACATTATGCTAATATTTGACTATTGCATGCTGGATTGTATTGTATTGACTATTGCAAGCTGATTGTATTAGATGTAATGAAATCCTAACCTGTACTGTACCTGGAGCTTTTCTCCCTAGGCCTCTGATGAAAAAGGACCTGTGTCCAGTCGGACTTTTCTGGTTAACAAAAGTAAAATAAATAAATAAATTATGACATACAATGAATGCTGTGTTCACTGTTTGGTCATGGAACCTTTTTATAACATAAGCTAACTGCAATTCAGTTGTTTATAAGGCCTTCCACAACAAGTACAATATGCTAACACACATAATCAGTTTGCTACATTATGTTGTGTAAAATTTAGTGTGAGCAGTGTTAAGAACTAAAAAAAAAAGACTTCAGTTTATATAAATAAAGTAACAACAGAAAAATTGCCTTGGGGTCTGCAAGATTGTTCTGTCATTTTAGCTAAATTTCCTGACGCAACTGCATTTTTATATAGAGTTAATATGTTCTTTCAGTTTTGTTTGAAAACCCACAAATGTTTGCTTATTGCACATCTCAGTGGATAGCTGGTTTTAGCAGGCAGTTCCAACTTTGGAAAATGCCTTTTTCCCAATGACTAGTCCAAAATGTAACCTTACCAGGGTAAGGGAGACCTCAAAATTTCCTCTGAGTCAAGAGTTGGGTTTTCTAATTGAATGACTAATAATTAAATGTATGGCTGTAAACAGGGGTTAATTAGTGTGTAAATGAAGACAGTGAGAATTAAGATGTTTCTTCCTCACTAAGGTAACCAAATTGCATTTTGTAGGTGACAGTGAAATAATTTGTGATCTTCTAGTACTATAAATTAGCAGGCATTATTTATATCTGAAGTGGACTAATACCTTGAGATGAATTTGGAGGGATTACTGATGTATTCCATCTTTGGCAGAAGAACATGTATGTGTAGAGTTGAGGTCTTCTAGTTTCAGAAGAAACTAGGCTGGAGATTTTGTAGCTCAGCCTGAGCTGTAAGACTCCATCAACTTACATTTCTATGTGGTTCTTAAAATGTGTGTGTACGTAATTGTATTCTATCAGAGAAAGACCATGCAGGGCCCAGTGGAAGATGGAGGAAGGCATGAGATATGTTCTTACATAGACTGACAAAGGGACAGTATTTTAGACATCCTGTCAGCTGCCAATGGGATGTGAGGGAACAGGACATAATAAAGACCCCACATGCATACCTCTCTACGTCTTTGCACAATAATTCTGGACAAAACAAAAAAAAATAATGCAAGGACAAAAGCCTAAAATCAGGGACATTTTTTTTAAATATTACTTGAATTGACAACACATTAATAGAACAACAGGTTTTGCATCAACGTACATTTTCTTAACAATAAAAAGTATGAAATTCTAATGTGTGGCATTAGTTACTGACTGTTATGCTCACTTTACCAGAAAGATAAAGGGGACAGGACAAAAATATGAGGCAAAATCAGGGAAGTCCTGCAAAACAGGGACAACTGATAGGTATGTATGTCCCTGTGACTTCCTGTATGATGTTTGTCTCCTCTACGAAGCTCTTCCATTTCTGCAAACAGGAGACATATGTGTGGGCAATAATCACCTTGCCTCTCAGCAGTTGTGGGGAAATTAATGTGCCAGCAAGGGAAAGGATTAATGGTTAGCGGGCATGAAATTAAAAAAGCACAATTTTCCTAGAAAGAGCAGTAACAAAGTTTCAGCATAGAACCAAAGAATGTCAGGGGATCAACCATGCAGATAAGTAACATAAAAAAGCATGGTCCACACTGTTGCCCTCACAAAGAAAAGGGTGCAGGAAGTAAAAAATTCCAGGACATCTGAACTGACGCATGAAAATTTCCTTAAACATGTACTGGAATTTTTTATTTCCTGTACCCTTTTCTTTGTGAGGGCAACAGCGTGGACCACATTTTTTTGTGTAAAGTTTCAGCATACTTTTTGGGTTCCCCACATCATCAATACTGCAGGGACATTTTGTAACTGCTTCCCACCACAATATACTCTGTTATACAAAGTTACTTGCTCAGCAGGAGGTGAGAACATTACTAGTTAATTCATTAAACAGCATCATCAGAATATGACGCTCTCTCTCTCTTTGTAAAAGTACAAGAGACCAAAGTCACAAATGTATCTTGAAGCTTTTAAATGCAGTCTCATAACAATAGCAATAGAGATAATTGGTCCACTTATAATTGGCGTAGTCATAATAAATGCATATTCCACGTGAATTTGAAATCAGAATTTGAAGTGGAATTTCAAATGTAACTTATGTGTATGCAAAAGCCCACCACCAGCAGTACTACCTCATGCAAGGGTTTTGATCCTCCTCCTTTTTGTGTAATATACTCAGCTTGGTGACGGCATCTTGAGTAATCCAAGACGACAGTGTCACAGTAATTGGTCTTCAGACTAATGATGTTTGCTAACATTGTATATACTGCCAAGATATTTTATTCTAGCATTGTAATATGGATTATTGTCATACCTTCAGAACAGTTTCCTATCAAATGCTCGATACTTGGAAGGGCGAGTCATGCAATTACCACAACCTTACAAAAAAAGTTGTTAAGCTGAAAACCAGCATGTCTGAAATATACACAAAATTCCAAAATTTCCTACCACTTCAGACCCAGGATCAAGCACTAAAATGGGTCCAGAAGGGGGGCAAGTTTGAACAGTTGTTAATGCTTGTATTCAAAATTCCGACTGTTGGTAGGCAGAGTTCGCTCAGCTCTACTCGACCATCCAAGTGTCAAGCATTTAATAGGAAACCATTCAGAAAAGTCTAAGAATTAAAAGCTTTTCAAATAACCTAATTAAACAAATCCAAGCCTAACTCACCTTGTCCCACAGTAAAAAACTCCTGTTTCTTCTGTGGTGCCAATAAGCAAACATTAGTGCAGACCAGCTCTTTAGCACAGTGGGCTGGAGCTCTGACTTGACACAGGTGATCCAGGTTCAAGTACAAATGGTGGAGATTGGTGGAGCCAGCCACTAGGGGCACAATGTTGCAAAGGGATTGAATGACCAATGCCAGATCTCTTTCCTCTGTTGGGGGAAAGCATGGGTGTTTGCTATGTCAGGGCACTCTTTATTAGAGGCTGGAGGACACACACAATGCATTCATAATAGCATGTGTAAGCAGATGTTCAGTGGTCACACATGGGAGCATGGCAGGATATGTAAAGGACATAACTGTGTCCACCCCCTCCTAGGACTACAGCAGTTCTCCACCATGTGAGTTTACTTCTCTTGTATTAACTAAATGCTGTTCTTTCCCAGCCCTAAATGACCACTCCTCCTAAGCTGCTTCTTTCTGTATGGGGAAATTATATAGGTCAGCAGTGGAAGTAAGGGCCTCAAAATTGTATTTTATTTATTTTATTTAACATTTGTTAACTGGGAAAGTCCGACTTGGAACAAAGCCAATTTTCAGCGGAGGCCCAGGGAGAAACACTCCAGATACATGTTTTTGTAACGTGGGAGGAAACCAGAGTACCTGGAGAAAACCCACACGAACGCAGAGAGGAGATGCAGACTCTGCACAGAAGGTACTCCAGCTAAGAATCGAACCAGAGATTAAAAGAATAATTAAGATGTGATTTTGTTGGTCCAGTGCAGATAAATGTGGAGCTAGTGACTATTTCAGATATTTCAGACTAAGCTACTGGTTAATTGTATTATCAAAGAATTCAGCTGCCTCAATGTCAGATGATTCAGCTTTTTTGTAAAGTTTCAGCTCAATGAAACTAAAGCCATCTAGTCCATTTCACTTCTTGGCTCTTCTGCACACTGTAATCTAGTTTTACGTGTACATATTTTGTGAGACCAGTGTATGGACAAGATTGATGTATTTTGCTCCATATTACTGATAATTGAAAGCAGGTATAAGTCTAGCTAAGCTACTTTTGCTTGATTTTGCTTAATATTAAGTATACTAATATAGCCTGCTGTTTTGCTAGCAAATTAGAAAACTAGGCAATTTCTAGGCTTGTCTTCATTACCGAGTTTAAATTCTAGTGTATTTCTAATGGTTGATATGCTCTATTTAGTGTTTGCTTGCTGTTTTTCATTGCACTAAATAAGGTATTTTAGTGTACTAAGTCCCACACCATGCACACTGAACCCATTTAGGTGTCTTGACCAGTGTAAGTTACAAGTGCCCACAGCTGTCCTTAACTGTGTGATGAACTACAGTGTGGATTTAGATTATTGTCTAGTCCTCCAAGCAGCCCTTGGCTACGCTACTCATAACGTTACAATTGCCATCTTAGCTAATAAGTGCCCATTGTTTGCAGACTGACATAAGCCACAGACAAGACATAAATCTAATCTTCATTACTTTTGACTTCTTTTAGTAGCTTAGAGTATGATTTCCTCCTTAAATAATCTCATATAGCATCACATATAGCTATTCTGAGTTAGTCAGTGTATCCCTCCATAAAACAACCCGCTTAGTTACATGACATCCCACCACAAACTAGTGCACATAGTTAAGTCTAGTTTATTCTCTGCATTTATTACCTGAAATCTTTGAATCACTGGACTTGTTTCCATTTTGTTGCCTACCTCTTGACACACACTATCCCCTGAGAGTGTAATAACCATCTTATGCTCAAAAATAACAAACACTTACTCAACACAAATAACTCTGTCTGTGAGAGGTACACATATCTGACTAATCTGGAGGCTCCCTATCACAAAAAAAGCATGGATCATGGACAATATAAACAAACCACATTAAAATGTCCTAGAAATAGGAAGACAAGGCCTCAGCATAAATCTAACACCTCATCTGCTTCATGCACACCTATAGCAAGGAGCCACCAAGAGTCAAATTACTTTAAAGTACTTTACTACTAAAATTCTTTAGTGATAGATGACTCTATAATTAGGCACACAGATTCTCCACTACTGGAGTGGGCAAAGATATGGCGGCGGTGAGCTGTTTTTCAGATGCCAAGATCTCTGACATTACAAGGAAAGTAAACACCTTCTCACCCGACAAATACGACTATGACATGCTGGTGGTCTTTTCGGGATTGAATGACTTTGGGGATAAAAACCTAAGGAACTTACCAAGAGACATATCAGAACTCTGTGCATGTGATAAATGCAGGCAAGACAATGATTTTCAGTGGAATTCTTCCTTTTTACAAGAATGATGTCTAGATAGGAAGAAAGGATGCTTAGCTTCAACAATTGGTTAAATAGTTGGTGTTATTATTCCATGGGGATCCCACATGTGTTAGCATGGGACGAGATGCTTGACAGTTCACACTGTGTCACAGAAGATGGCCCATACCTCTTGTTCCAAGTCTTCTGCGTACTGGTTAAAGCCTTTGTTTTCCCCATAGTGCCTTTTTTATGTAGAGTCCAGGTAATGGACATTCCTATGTAACAAACATATCAAGCTCAAAACTAGATCACATTAATTTGACTCTGTTCATTGTCAGAAGTCTTAAGAACATGTTGCCCCTTCCTGAAGCTCTTCCATATTTAGAGCATATCCATATATTTGTAATTACTGAAACATTATTTAAATGTAAAAAAAAGGACTCCCCACACCTGAGTTTTGTGCCTAACATGGCACCATGCCTTCAGGCTTAAAGGCAGCTGTGGTTGTGGCTTCATCTTTGTTAAGGACTATATCACCTCCAGGCAGATTCCCACAGATCTATAAACAGAACTTATCAACTCAAGGTCACCTTAAATAGGACAAGCTATCAACTTATAGCCTGTTATAGGACACCCTCCAAGTTCCCTGATAACCATGTAAGATTCCTAAATGTACTTGATGCACTCCCTATAAACAAGAACTCCATTACAATGGAAGACTTTAACTACCTCTTAATAAACTGGACCACCTATATCTCTAATGCAGAGTATTCCCAGCAGTTCTTAGATGTAATAAATAAAAACTCCCTGGATCAGATAACAAACCCATTACAGTGAATTATATTCTCAATCTATTCCATATAAATGGTTAAGCCGGACCAAATTCTCCAAAGTCCCCCATCTAATATCTTGGAATTCAGGGATTTCAGATGCAGTAACTTAATCAAATTCTATGATGAGGTTTCAAAATTCCCTCATGGCAGCATCAGCTCTGAAGAAGATATACCAGGTAGCTTCAAGAAGGAGTTAATCTGACATCAGTGAGAAAATCCCCCTACTTAGTACCGTTAATTGCCAACAAATTTTCATCCATGTCTAAAAAGGTCATTGTACATATTCAGCAGTGATTAGTCCAGTTACTGAGTGCAATGCCCCCTTTGTGGTGCATTTTACCTCACTAGGCATATAAAAAAATAGAAAGTCTGCAGAAGTTTCCAACAAAAAAGTTCATAGGCTTAAAGACAATGGGCTACCAAGAGAGGCTGGAAGCACTGTCCCTTTATTCAGGATCGTATAGAGTTTTGAGATCTATGCTTTGCTTTCCATGACATTAGAGACCCAGTTGTCCTGGATCTCTTGTATCTCCACAAGTCTAATAGTTCCACAAATACCAGAACCAGGAACCTAAATCTTCACCAGCAAATAAATAAAACAAGATGGAGAGATGGATTCAATAAGCAATGCCTTCTCCATCTCTGGATCAGACTGCCCCTGCAGATTAAGCAGTGTGACATACTGTCATCCTTCAAACAGGACCTAGATGAGTAGATGGTCACCCACAGAATCACCCTAGGCTTGACTCTCCTAGCTCTCCTAGAGAAAGGGGGTATGGCCTAAGGGTGGAGACTGGTCATTAAACCCAGTCATTTTGAAATTCCCATCAATCCTTTCAATATTATGAGTTCCTGTAGTCCTTTCTACTATTATTTGAGATGCAAATCTAAAATCAACAACTGAATAACAATGTTTTAAGCTGCATCATTAAAATGTGCATCTGTTATAAAAATAAAATGTGTATGTGTGTTGTTTACTGATACATGCTTCAGAATTTGTAAACATGCCCCAGCGCAGTAATATTTTAGAGTAGGGCAGTTTAGTACTAGCCCATAATAGCTCTCTAGTACTGCTTAGTTACAGTTTGCATACCTGAACATGGATGACAGTTCCATTTTTTAGGACATTCAGAACCGAGTGCACTTGGCATCACAATGCTGTCACTGGCATTACTGACTTGTTGTCTTTCGGCTTTTCCCAGTTAGGGGTCGCCACAGCGGAACTCCAGTCCGCTAATGATTGGCAGTAGATTTTTTACGAACACTGAGGTGCCAGCTCAACGTCCAGCCTTCAATGAAGGCACGCCCATTTACGCATGTCTTTCGAATGCCCACCCAACCGCGGGGAGGACATGCAGACTCCACACAGAAGGCACTCCCTGCACTCCAACTGAGAATCGAATGGGCGAACCTCTTGCTGTGAGGCAACAATGCTACCGCTGCACCACCGCGGACTGGCATTACTGACTGATGAGGCAAATTGCTCATAGCATCTAGGAACATGTGCATACTTTCATTGTGAGTATGTATGAGAAAGAGCAATAGAAGAAGATGAGTACAAAACAGACATGTCTGGCTACACAAGTTCATAGGTAAATACTAGGCTAACTACCCGTGAAAGGCCATTTTAAGCCTAGGCAATAACCTGAGGTCAGAATCAAACCCTGTTCCTTATGTCCATGAGGTGAAGACCTTAACTATTTTGCCAAACCCAGCCACTAAAGTTAAGACTGAGGGAGTCAAACCATGGATCACAGGAAGCAGCATATTAATAGCACATAGCCTTAATCCTCTGCACCATCTGTCAGGCATCTCTCTGCACCATCTGCCAGACATTCCTGGGCCAAAAGTGTGAAATGTTTTCCTTTTAATCATTTTTGTCTGTTTACACAGGAACTGATAGTCTAATCATGTGGGTCCCCTTCATATGATTGAACTTTCAAAAGTTCGACTTTCATTTGGCCGAGACCATATGATCGAACTTTTGAAAGTTCAAACATTCTTAACGGAGATCTCCATACAGTGTGGAATGGGAAGATTTCCCTTTTCCACACTGTAGTGCGATCTTGACGTTGGTATATATTAATAGTGGGGGGTGTGGGGTGGTGTACCTGTCCACCTGCTAAAAACGTTCAGGTAATTTTTTTCTTTTGTTTTACTTTTTTAACAGATGTTCAAACTTTTGAATGTTTGATCATATGTCTCGGCCATATGAAAGTCGAAGATTTGGAAGTTGGATCATCTGAAGTAGACCCAATCATGCAAATCATGAATTGTAAAGTTTTGCAAACACGAATTTCAAAAGTGTACATAAAACCACTATTTTAGCAGTTTCAAAATAATAAATTATTCCCTTTAAATTTTTTAAATTTATATTACATTATATTATATTATATTATATTATATTATATTATATTATAAGAAAGTGCTCAAAGAAACCTAATAGCAGTTGTAGCATATACTACAAAGTTAAGCAGTGCACCACGCAATTTATTTACCAGGAAAAGAATATAACTACTCAAAAATGTTAAATCAGTAACTGCACTGTACCACACAGCCTGGTTGTACTTCAAAGTATGCACGTTTCACAATTGCATTTGTCACCAAGTAATACAAACAGATATACAAAAAGTTACTTTATTGTCCTGCCACTTATTGCCATAAACTGTCATAACAATTTCATCCTTTTACCAGAAAAGAAAACAAAATTTTAAGATTTATATGTTTGTCACATTGCATAGAACACTACTGCATGACCATCCAAAAAGTGTCTACCAGTAAAAGCAGAGCAATGCTTCTGCTGACTACTGTGACTTATAGACTATTCAATGATAGGTCCTGCCTCTCACTCAAAAAATTCCCATTCATCAAAAAACAATTCCTTTAATCTGTGAAACAGTGATGGCTTGCAGCTGGTCAGACCCCTTACACTATAAATTCAACTGAGAGCGAACCTCTACAAAATATCTTTTTTCCTTATGAAACTCTCTTTACAACAGCTGCAAAATGCCAGAGGCCTGCCCACTTTCTGCAAATCCTTGAAAACACATCTAACTGAAATATCATAAAACATATTTTAATGAATCAGGCTAACTTATTAATGAATTGCTTAATATTTTTTCAAAATGGCATATCTTACAGACAATGAGCTGCATGCTACAACCATCCAGGTATGATGAGTTCCATATGACTTGTTAAAATAAAAATAAACTCTATGAATATGCTAGTTAGCCTTCAAAGGGCAGAAAAATCTTGACATTTCTATATTTTCCAGCATATTTCAATTATTATACTGTAAGTTAGTATTCAGTATAAGTAAAATGTGCCTGTATATTTGATGCATTTTACTATACTACATATTTATATTTTGACTAAAAGAAATATGCTTGTATGTTTGAAATGTTTTTGAAATATGTCTATTTGAAATATTTTTCTTTCTTGGCCTGAGCTGTAGCTGAAAATGTTCTTTAGATCAATTAGTTTACCCATTTAACAAAATACAAATAAAAACAAAATAAATAAAACCTGAAGGAATTAATATGCTGGTTTGCACCTTGGGATGGAAGGAACAAAGGGACATTGATTCCTAGCCTTGCTAAAGATTATCAACCACTGGTGAACCTGTTATCCACTTCTCAGGATCCAGTTTGGGATTAGTACTTTTGCTGTATTTGGAAGGCTGACGTTAATGTTTAAAATACCTTGTCCTGCCCCTTGCCAAAACTGATCAATAACAGGATATTGTTTAATAAGATAGCTAATCAACAAAATGTTTCTGACACTTATTGCATTGACAGACTGAAACATACCTCTCAACTGTACAGATTTTTGCCCCATTTTTCATAAAAGTGTGGTTTTCTAGCAAATTATTGACAAGTCATTAAAAATTAAGGACTGAAAATAATGACAGACATTTAAGATTCAGACTTCATACCTTCAGAAAGTTTGTGCTAAAGCAAACTTGTCATTCTATCAACTTTCTTAATTTGTAAGAGTGATATTTAAAAATTGTCCCTATTTTTGGGCCTTTGTCACCCCATTATTTATGGCTTTGCCCAGATTTCTTGCTCTAAGAGGTTGAGAGGTATGAAATATATTTGTAATATATGTAGATTTGTTTTTCTTTTTCAATATGGCACATTTTTCAAGCTACTGTGCCTTCTAAATGTTATGCAACATTATTGTTTTGCTGTGTTATATTACAAAAACAAATTTCAGTTGTAACTCCCTTTCATTATGCAACAAGTTGGGACTTTGAGTTATGGAATGCCCTGAAGAAAATTGTTTCCATTCTGTTATTCAGTCATCTGGTGATTTTACAGCAAGATGCATGTAAATGTGCAAATGGCAAGTAGAAATTGCTTCAAATGTGAATGGATACTGCTGTCAAGTGATTTTTATGGGTACCTTTCTTTTTGTATGGACCTGGATTGCCATACAATAGGCACATGAATTAATAGCAGCAATCTTCTGTTCTTAGATCAAAGTGGAAGCAAATTAACAAGTTTCCTTTGACTTCAGTCAAGAGGACAGTGTCCATAGCAATGATGATTAGTCAAGCTGCACTTTACTCATATTGAAATGCATCTACAATTGGTGAGATAGCAGGTGTTGAACAATATTTAGAAGGCACTGCAGCTGAGTATTATTCCATGCACAGCACCACCTGTGGTGAAGCAATGTGTTGCTGGACATGCACAGTCAATATAAAATATTCTCATTCTTAAGTTGCAATGAATTAACTACAGAATCCTGAAGAATACATTCAGGGTGTGTTATAGTAATATATCCAGTTTAGGATTAGTGCTTTTGGTTACATCATTTGTTCTAAGTACATTATAGTAATTAATATGGGATGTATACTGCAACTATTACAGGTGCAGTGCTATTGAATGTTAAAGTGCGATAAAGTATAATAAAATGTCACGAAATGTGGATAATTACAAACAGAAAAAAACAATGGCAGAAAAACTTGAACGTTTCATGATAGTTCCAGAAATCTCCCAGTGCATTTCCCACAGTACAGTGGTGATGTGTGACAAAACAAATGAACACGGTAATCAAGACTATTAACAGAAATTCATGTGATATAATAGGCGGAAATATGATCTATTACTGCACAACTAAATTAATAACATATAAAGTCTTACCACAAAAACACACAGCAATAAGGGAAAGAAATGGAAGAAGTGAAATGCAATCATGGAAGCATCAAACAGAGAAAAGTATAAAAAATTAAGACAAGAAGTGTCACTGTTAGAAGAGGGAACAGATCAACAAAAATACTTAGAAAGATGTGATAAAGCAACGAGTAGTATCAGAACAGATCAGGATCTATCATAAACTATTGCAAATAATCATGACATCTAAAGATATCAGCACAGGCAGAAGAACTTAGAAAATAAGCCGATAAAGTATAAAATAAGCAATTCATTGATGACCCAAAAATGTTTTATAGAGAGTTGGGAAACAAAGCAAAAGGAATAGACACCACCAAAAAAAGAAGAAATAGACACTTTTGGGAGAAATTTCTATGAAGACTCTGTGAAACATAACAAATGTGCTGAATGGATGGAAAAAGTACATTAAAAAAAGTTCAAATGCATAGGATGTGAAATGTGATGAAGTAGCAGCCAGAGAAATTGAAAAAAAAAAACTCCTCTAATTGTAAAACCGCAGGCCCAGATGCAGTACCTAACTTCTGGCTAAAAGTATTAACATATTTACATGAAGATTTAGCCCTGAGTAAGAACTATTTGTACACTCACCCTGAGCAGACACCAACCTGGTTAACAACAGGAAAAACAAAAATCTTCCTTAACAGTAAACCTGCTAGTGCTCCTTGCCTTCTGGTGGTGTAAACTATATACTGGAACTGATGCCAACAGAGTTTATAGTCATTTAGACGACCACTAAGTTATGGCAATAGAACAAAAGGATAACAAAAAGAAGTCTTATGGAACAAAGGATCATTTGTTGTTAAATAAAGTCATAATGGAGAATTGTAAATGGGGAAGAATCTAAGTATGGCATGGATAGATTATAAAAAAGCATTTGACATTATCCCACATTTGTGGATAAAGGAGTGCTTATAGATGTATAAGATGCTCCCTGCGTTGATGAATTACATTACAATGTCCATGAAACAGTGGCAAACCATTTTGCAGCTAAGTCATGATAAAGGACAAATTACTGTCCCGGGGACAAAATTCCAAGAGAGATATTCCAGGGTGACTCTTTCTCATTGATCCTGTTTTATTTTGCCCTTAACCCATTAAGATGTCTACTTAACAGGTTAGGTCATGGGTTATAACTTGGCTTCCAAAAAACAACAAAGCATAAAGACTTCTTTTCTTTTTGTGGATGATTTAAAACTGTATAGCTCATCAGATGAGGAGATGAAAGCACAACTGTAAGTGATCAACACTTTGTCAGATGTTATAAGAATGTCATTTGGTTTTGATAAATGTACAAAAAGAAATATTTAAAGCAGGAAGGCTTCAACACCAAGAAAATGTCAGACTGGGACAGGAATGTGATATAAAGGAACTTAAGCAGGAGGGAGTGCATAAATATTTGGGAATTGATGAAGGACTGACAAAAAAAGAACAAGAACAAATGCAAACAAAACTCAGTAAGGAACATTTTAGAAGACTAAAATTAATACTGAAAACAGACCTGACCTTTATGTCCAAGCTATAAATCAATTTGCTCTTTCTGTTCTAACTTACAGTTTTGGGGTGATTGACTAGCCAAAAAAAGTATTGGATTAGATGGGTAGGAAAACAGGAAAAATGCTTCATGCTTATCAAATGATATATAAAAATCAGTGTATACCAATATTATATATTCCTCATTCTGAAGGGGGTATGGCCTCCTCGAAACTGATTACACGTATAGATCTGCAATCATAGGACTGTATACATATCTGCTGACCTTATCAGATCCAAACATAATGAAAGTTTTAAAACATGAGGAGAACAAGTCTAAGATGACTTCCATGCTTAGTTTAGCAGAAGCATATTGGTGTCAAGTTGGAATGGAAATCAAACCAGAAGCAGACAAAAATCAGGAAGCAACTGAATGTGCCAAAAAAAAATGGAATAAAGAATATAAGGAGAAGGATAAGATGAGAAGGCAAAATGTAGACAAGGCATAAATATAATTGCAAGTAAAAAAAACTCCTGGAACAACCTCATGTCGATCAGGGTCTGATGCAGGAATGGTTAAGGAGAGGTGAATTTATACCAAAAGATGAAACGTTATTATTGGTATTCCAGGTTAGTGGACTACATACATTTTGGATGTTAGCCAAAAGTGCTCACAATCCATTGAATATGTGCTCAAAGTCCATTGAATATGTGACAGAAACAGGCAGGCAAAATAGGCAAATCCAGGTTCTGTAAAACAGAATTGGAAACAGTCGCATATCTTGTTGGTAGGTGTGATACACTAATGGCAGAGGGCCTGTATACTGAAAGGCATAATAGTGTCTGAAGACTGTTACATTGGGGATTGAGCAAACATTACAATATTGAAGTAGCTAAGAAGCACTGGAAACATAAGCCACAAAGCATTATAGAAAATGTTGAACTTTAAATCACAAGGGATCACTTATTACAGTCATTCTAAAAACAGATGTGAGAAAACCGGATATAGTAGTCCATGAAAAGAAGACAAAAGTAGCATTGATCACTGAAATTGCTGCACCCAGTGATTACAGTGCCTTTAAGTACAAAGAAACATAAAGTCATAAAAACAGTATTTTCTGGCAGAAATGAGGGAAACATGGAGGAAGGATACCTAGATAGTTCCAATAGTAGTAGGAGCAATGGGTCCCATAAAAAAGAATTTACATTCATATTTTGATTTGCTACATGTACCTCTGTATGCATTGCAGAAGGAGTAAATTCTTGACACATTGCGGGTACTGTGAGCACTTTTGGCTAACATCAAAGATTGAAACAATACTAATTTCATGAATTTAATCAGATATTTTCTTAGATATGGAGTCCATTCCTGTCATGGTATTAGAAACCTAAATGACTTGAAAAAGTAAACCATGATATGATTGTAATGCGGGGCACCAATCAGCATACTAGTTGTCGAATTTTGTACCCACTGCAAGTAGGCAGGCAGGCTCAGTTTGTCAACTTTGATTCAGCCAGTTCAGGACAGATTTCAGGCAGTCTTGAGACAGACTGAAATTCAATACAATACTATGAGACATGGAAATTAGTTCTGGATTTCATTAGCATAACACTGATAGTGTACCTCTGTCCCATGTAGAACGGGTCTATATTACATTCTCAAAAGCCAACAATGTCGAATCTGACATTGTCGACATGAGAATAGCAAAACTGCAGAACAACGAACAAGTAAATGGAAATCTCCGTAAGGGAAGATATCCGTTTACTTCAATGTAGTGCGGTCTTGGAGTTGGTCTATTTAAGTAGCGAGGGGTGCAGGGGGGCTTGCCCCCCTGCCTACACTGTTTATTTTTTTTTTGTTGTTGTTTTTATTTTTTTTTCTGAACATTCAATGTTTTAACAGTTCACTTACTAAAGGTCAACCTTTAGTGATTCAAGCTGTTAAATATTTGATGTTCTAATATAGATCCTTGTAGAACATCTCTTGAAGAAAGCATATATATCACGAACAAAAAAGACT
The DNA here is from genome assembly GCF_019279795.1 of Protopterus annectens. Classification (NCBI taxonomy): domain Eukaryota; kingdom Metazoa; phylum Chordata; order Ceratodontiformes; family Protopteridae; genus Protopterus; species Protopterus annectens. The sequence continues at coordinate 643,707,840 of NC_056746.1, read as the reverse complement.
CCAGAATTAAGCCCTGTGGCATCCAACCTCTCATCAGATGACCACAGGAACTACTAATCCTTGAAAATACAGGTTGATGGCATCCTGCATGATAAGTGGTGAACAAAGTGACAAATGTGTCAGAAAATCTACAGTGGGTGTGCAAGCAGTCCAGCAAGATTTCATGATCTGCTGTGTCAAATGCTACTGAGAGACCTGGAAGGACCAAGACACAATATAAATAATTACTTCTGCTAGAAGGATTCCATCATATCACAAACTGGGTGTTGACTCCCATCTCTCGGATTAGTATGCATACTCCACCACTAATCAGCACTTTAGGCCTCGCTTCAAATCTAGTCATCTAGGTGGTAATCAAATACTGCAACCTCTTTGCTCATTCTGTCATAACCATAACATGTCCAGTATCTTTTGGGTACAGCTGCTGATTCTTTTGTTCACTTCTGTTTCTCATTTTCTCTGTACCTGATGAACACATGTATCCCACTACCCCTCTTTACATTCTTTACCTGGAACCCCAAAGACTAAAATATATCTTCCTAGATTGAGTCCCCATTTCAGGAGATAAGTAATTGTCATTTTGGGCACCAAACAGAGAGAAACCAGTGGTGCCCCAGCACTGCATCTCCCTGGCCGCTGGTGGGATTTTACTTCTGGCCAACCTGTTACTTCCTTCTGTTCTCTAGTGTGCAGTGAAGTTAATGCAGCTAGTAGGACTGCTCTACCGTGCTGACATTCATACTTTGCTGTAGGTATCCACTCGAGTTGTTCCCACAGTAATAGATGCTACCATGCTGACATTCATACTTTGCTGTAGATTTCCACTCGAGTTGTTCCCACAGTAATAGATGCTACCATGCTGACAGTCATACTTTGCTGTAGATATCCACTCGAGTTGTTCCCACAGTAATAGATGCTACCATGCTGACAGTCATACTTTGCTGTAGATATCCACTCGAGTTGTTCCCACAGTAATAGATGCTACCATGCTGGCATTCATACTTTGCTGTAGATATCCGCTCGAGTTGTTCCCACAGTAATAGATGCTACCATGCTGACATTCATACTTTGCTGTAGGTATCCACTCGAGTTGTTCCCACAGTAATAGATGCTACCATGCTGACATTCATACTTTGCTGTAGGTATCCACTCGAGTTGTTCCCACAGTAATAGATGCTACCATGCTGACATTCATACTTTGCTGTAGGTATCCACTGGAGTTGTTCCCACAGTAATAGATGCTACCATGCTGTCATTCATACTTTGCTGTAGGTATCCACTCGAGTTGTTCCCACAGTAATAGATGCTACCATGCTGACATTCATACTATGCTGTAGATATCCACTCGAGTTGTTCCCACAGTAATAGATGCTACCATGCTGACATTCATACTTTGCTGTAGGTATCCACTTGCATTCTTCCCAGAGTAATAGCTGCAATAGCTGTTAGATGTAAACTCCCAGGCTTTTACTAAAGCATTTGCCAGACCAATTAACCAACCCCAAGAAACCGCACCACCCTTTACAGAACAGAGGGGAGCTGGTCACTGGCATTCAGTCCTCTCTTTGCCAGGTCTCCAGTGCTAGATATGTTGGTTACACCCTGGTGATTTGCATTGCAGAAGGAAACACTAGGTTTATGCCAGTTGGTCAGAGAACTACAGAGGAGGAGTTAGTAAGCCATCTTCTAGTTGATTCAGCCTGCTACTTTGTCTTCCCTCCCAAATTTTTATGATACAGAAAAGTCAAGTTAAATATACTGCATGGTTCAATCATGGTATTTCTACGATGGGTAGAAATTACCACTGCAAACAAGATGAGAGGTGTTTATGAGAATAGAACTGTTTTTCATTTGTTGCAAATTAAGTACATGTGCTTCATCAAATGTCGTGAAGTCTCTTTTTTATACCTATGAACCCAGCCTATGGCTGCACAAGAGCAGTTTATTATTATTATTATTATTATTATTATTATTATTATGACACTTTGAATGGCTTAATTACTGAATTTGATATGTATTGCTGAATTTGGTTTATATTACCAACATGTAACATTCTTTGACTAATTGTGTATTTGCACTGGGGATACTTCTGAAATGAGTCCATCCTGGATCTCTGTATTAACCTGGTTAAAAAAAAAATATGAATATGTAAAACAAAAAAATAAATAGTCATCAAAAGACTGCATTATACCTGCTCATGAAAAGAACAAGAAAAGAGCATTACATGAATAGAAAGAGCTGGGTGGATTATTGAAGAAATATTAGAACTCATTAGAAAAGGACACTAAACTACAGAACTTGGCATTATCAACCGCTATCCAGATCTAGACCCATCTGAGGCATGCTGGCGTGATCAACACTACTATGATTACATTAACATTTGCATTTATATTGACAGATGTACATATGCATGATTACACATTTCTAAACAACTGAAAAGCCTAAGTTTAGAGCCAGGTGTGCCAATGTGAAAAGCTGTATGCAAAACCAGAGTGACCATTAACAAATGAATGATCTCTCAGTGTTTAGGTCTCAGAAATGAAGCTGCAGAGAAATGCATTGCACCCCACAAAACATGGCACTGCTTCTCAGGCTATGCCAGCTAAACAAACAGTATGAAACTAAATATGGATTACCTACCAATGGGCTGGAGGTAGATGTTCTTCTTGCTTAATCTTACTTTTCTTTCCTCTTTGGCTTTATAGAAGCTTTCAAAATCTTCTGGAGCTTCAGGACAACTCAAGAACCAGTCAAATGCAGTGCGAATCAACACGGGCTTGAAAAGGGTGTGCTGTTGATTGTAGGCCTCAGACAAGAAGTGCTTTTCTGTATTGGTGAAAGTGTTGTTGTAGATGTCCTTCAGGATGGGGTTGTTTGAGATGAGAGCTTCTTTCAGAGCACGTGGTCCAAATGTAAACTCCTCGCTGGGTCTGCACTGTAGCATGCTGTCATATCAGGCAACACTTCAGGGTGCCTAGAGAAAACATCCAAGTAACAACTGTCAGTACAAGTCTGAATGGAAATTAACAGCACTGATCAGAGGAGTGGCAATGATGATCGACAAGACCAAGTAAGAAAGACAGAGACTGTGGTGGGGCAGTAAATAACACTGCATCTGGGAGTACTTAACATTAGTAAACACATGAAGATGGAAGCATCAAGATGGCAGTGACACTACATGGGAATGAACACAACAAATGGAGGCAGCGCTGAACAGTGAAACGATAACAATGAATAACACAGATGGAGAGGCACTATTCATTCAAGGAATGCAGAAAGAAAATAATAATTAAAAGTGCTGGGCTGCAAAACTGAAGACATGGGTTTAATACCCATGAGTTTCTCATATGGACTGTGTATATCATGAGTAAACTACTTTTTTTACTCCCATGTCTCAGAAAAAGAGACAACATTTAGTGAGCCCAGTTAGATTTCCTGGTCAGTAAACTGAAAATATGCATATCACCATTCAAGAAAGTGTGGATAGGGAACAAAATTAAATTACACACACACACTCACATATATATATATATATATATATATATATATATATACCTATATACACACACACACACATACACACACACACACACACACACACACACACACACACACACACACGAGTCTGTGTCAAACATTTGATCTATCAAAAGTTTGAATGTTAAGACTTAGAGTAAAACAGTTTGAATCACAAAGATTCAAATATATAAGACTTCAAATCACAAAGATTTGAAGCAGAACAAAAACTAATATTTTGTAATTCCGAGAAATAACTACACTGGGGAAAGGGCACATTTCCTGATACCCTCTCTGCAGCAATCTGACAAACTTAAACAGCGGCGATGTTCAGAAAGTTCATTTTCAAACTTGGCAGCCAGTAACTCAAGTTCTCAAACTCTTTAGAGTTTGAATGAAACTGTGATATTTTCTTGTAAAAAGACTGGGTTGGTAAATATGGACAATACACAGATAAACTAGAATATCAGTGAAGCTAGGAAAGTTGTGTTAAATAGTAAGGAAAGGGGTTAAAATCCACTAAAGAAACTTAAAATAATAATGAACAGTATGCATTGGAGCAAAGGCCATCCCATCAACTGGAATTGTACTGATCTGGTAGTGTTACCTATTAAGGAACCAAGGATACAAATGGACAATGGGCTGTAGCTAGCCAAAAACAGGGGCTGTAATGAGACAAGGAAATTTCCTTCCAAAGAACTGAGATGGTAATGAAACTAAAAAATCCTTATGCAAGAAACTGTGGCTGATAAAGCACTGGGAATAGTAATATCCAATAGTTATCTAAGGAAAAGGGACTTTAAAGCATTGAGGGCAGTATTCTTCCAAGGCAGTGGGATGGTAACAATCTGTGGCAGTACACATATGTGTACAGTGGCAATAAATGTTAGTAGAACTGCTTTTTGCCCTCCAGGCTAAGTACAGGTTGCATGAGACATAACTGGTGTTGCATATAGTCTATGTAGCACAGGATAATTCCTTAAGCCATGACTGTGTTTTATTTGATGCAGTTGCAGTAATACTACATTACCTGTCAGTCTGTCTATATATAGATCATTATAATGGGTGATGTTTTAGCAAAAACAGATTTTATAACAACTAAAAGAAATGAAAATATATTGGGGTGTGCGGAATTATAAATGTATTGCAGAAATGGTTCACAGTGATAAAATATAACAACACAAATGTCTACTAAGAACACATCTCTACAAAACAGTAATGTGCACATAATAAATAGTTTACATGAGTTTTTCTTACAAGTTATTTATTTAACATTTCATAACTGGGTAAGTGAACTGGTCTGAGGACCCTTTTCAGCCATGACCTGGGCCAAACAAGGCAAATACAGAGTACAAATGATCAAGTAAAATATAGAGTTTTATAGTAAATATATTAAGATGCTGCAAACAAAGTACAAAGTAAACATAAAATAGTTAATTAAATATGTACAGAAATAAGTACAATACTTGTAAATGACTTTAATAAATATGCACAGGAATCGTAATGAATGTTAGCGAATGTTTACAAAATGTTATTGTCCACAGCAGCATTAAAAAGTTTTAAATTTAGTAAAATGAAAACAGATTTTAAATGAGGGAGTTAACCAGTATCCCTGAAGCTATTTCATTTGTTTTCATTGACTAGTTGGGCACAAAGAGACTTTTTGAATTCCTGTAGAGTGTCTGTTTGCCAGATAGTGTCTGGCAATGAGTTCTAGCTTGCAGGAGCAATTTTACAAAAAAAGGTCTCTCAGAGGTGAGGTTGTCAGAGTATCAGCGGCCTTTGTAGCTACAGAGAATCAGAGTTCTATAAAGAATAGGAAGGTGCTTTGATGATCATTTTGTTGAGACGAGGGGGACAATATCCAGTATGTGACAGTGTTAAGGAGAAGAGCAGCCCTAGCCCCCAACTGGTGGCCATTTACCTTTACTTATTGTAACACAGTGGTATTCATTTTTACTTTAAAGTTGAATAAATTTAAGTATTTTATTTTCTGCAGTTTGTAATTGAGTAGCATTTTGTCCAAAGCAAGGGGTGACAACTGGCAGTTCATATTCTAATCAGGATATCAGTATGTTAATAGTTATGGATCGTATGGCTTCTGTACTTAGCAGGCTAGAAATTTTGTCTGAGATTTTGAGCTGGAAGAGTAATTTATGTGTTTGGTCATAGGTATGCTTGTGAAAGAAGAGGTGCTGGTTGAGTAGGGTCCTATATATTTTTGCTGTTTGGATCATGGAAGAGGTGTACCTAAGGGGTTAGTAATGATGATACTATGTGTAGATTGTAATTTTTATGCTGTACCAAAACATATAACTGCAGTAATTTAAGTCCTGACAGTAAATTTGTATGCACAAGCTATTTCCAGATGGTAATGAAATCATTCTGAAGATTATCTTAGAGAAGGAGAGGAATACAGTGGGCTCTTGTGAGGATAATATCATCTCTGTACATTATACAGTTAGTGTGAGGGAAGTCCAAGGAAGGGAAAAAAGGAAAGAACCAAGGACAGATCATTGAGGTGTGCCTTTGCGCTAGTTTTGGAGATGTAGGTATTATCTGGTTTACAGATGGAGAGAGAGCACTGAAACCACAGAATGGCACCAGAAGAGAAACCTGTTGCACTTAGTTTGTGTAATACAAGTGACTGATAAACAGTATCAAAGGCTTTTTTTAAGATCTATGAGGATAGCCGCAGTTATTTTGCCTTTCTCCATTTTAGAGTAAATGTGGTAGGTGAGTGAGTGAGTAGATTGCTGTAATGGTACTATAACTGGGTCAGAATACATGCTGCCTATTGTTGAGAATGTCATATTTTCACATGTACTCTAGTATTGGGTAATAGATGGTACTTTCCAGAATTTTTGTGTAGGGACAAAGATTGGAGATAGGTCTAAAGTCATTGGCAAAGGAAATAGTGGTGACTTTGGCAAGAGGTAGCACTACAGCATGGTTAAAACTATGAGATAGAGTAGTGACAGAAGAGGTTAGGTTAAATAGAATGGCAAATTGTAGTGTAGCCTAAAAAATGTAGGGATAAATAGTTTGAGAGAATGGATGATAGGGCAGTTAATTTTTTCCAGATAAATTTTGTTGCAGTTAGAATTTGGTGACAGCTTTTAAGTGAAATGGGGGGGGGGGGTAATTGAACTAGCTTATGGAGAGGTAGCGAGGGTGAGATGGGATAACTCATTGTTGTTTAACTGGAGCCAGGAGCCACCAAATCTTGCATGCACTTGAGTCATTTTGCCACAGGTACCAGTATGGTTCCATCATAGTCCATGTAGATGCAAATTACCTGAAGTGGACCTCCCTGGTCTATATGAAGAGAGATATTATGGAGCTTTGAGACTGTGTCTCAGGCTGGTATAAGCCTAGCACTGATCTGCAGATTACCATCACCGAGGATGATGTCACCATATGGGCAAAAAATGATTGACTTCAACAACTGGCAGTCTTTCTCATGTCATTCTAAGGGGATCCAATATGTGCTTGAGATGCCATGGTTAACAGGCTACATTGCTTTGTCAAAGATGGGCTGCACATTTCCCCTATAAGCCTTCAAATACTGGTTAAAACTTTATCCACCTCCATAATGCAATTCCAAATTGTCAAACCTACTGACAGCAAAATCAACTCAACTGAACCAAAAGGTGTTACTGCTCAATGCCAGGAGCCTAAAAAAAAAAAATATCACCTCCTATATGCCCTCCTTATACTTGAAAATATAGATAATGGTGCAATTACTGAGACATGGTTTAAAGTGGCAGAGAGTACCCCAGCAATGCAAGGTTTCAATGCCTTCCACACTTTTACACCAGCAGCTGCAAAGACAAGGGCTAATGGTGGAGATGTTTCAATATACATCAATAGCAAGCATACTTCTATATGATGTGCTGGAGTTCCTGCATCCACAGATCACCATAGACAAAATCCAATACCCTAACTAGTTATAGGTTATCGTCCATGTCTGAAAAAGCTTACAATGCATACTTGGATGCACTGGAGACACAAACCATCTAACCTAACACCCTACACATGGGAGACTTTAATTACCCCCTCTATAGACTGGGAACCCTACATGGCCTCAAATCTACAAGCAGAGAGATTCCTGGATGTCTTAAATACAAACGCTCTCGACCAAATAGTGTATATGCACACTAGATGCTCCAACATATTGGACCTCATGCTCATAAATATGGGAGAATGCTGCACCCCCCAATGTCTCTTCCTCCCTGGTAAGGTCTAAACTTAAAGCTGTCTCCTTCAAAATCAAAATTAACCCCATAATCCCATTAAAAACAGTAACAATTAGGAACTATTCCAAGGCAGATTACCTTTTATTAACTGATGGTTTGTCAAAATTCAATTCCCCTCCAAACCCTGAGAACACAGAAGCCTATGCTGAATTGCTCTCAGAAGCTCTGTACAACCATGTCAATGGTTCTATAGAGGCTGCTGTACCTACCATAAGTAAGCCCAGGACTAGCCCTGGAAATAAACTGCCCTGGTGGCATCTCAAACTAAACAGAATATACAACAAAAGGAAAAAATATGGTAAAAATTAGGAAGAATCATTCTCGTAAAGATAAAAAGTCTCTCATCAAACTAAATAAGCAACTAGGAGGGAAAATTAAGTCAAGCAAGGCCAATTGTGAGGTTAAGATAGTCTCTCAGGTGAAAGATACCCATAAGATCTTCTTCAACTATATCAGAAAGCTCAAGGGCAGCACACAGCAATGTGCTGAACTGGTGATTAATGCTGTCACATTCACTGAGCCTAGGGATATAGTGAAGCTGTTAGCAGACAAATTCAATTCCAACTTCACCCACCCATGCCCCAACCATCCCTCAAAAAACATCCTCAAACATAACCCCCAACTATAACTAGGGAGCGTGTACTGGCTGTGCTCACTAAAGCCAAGAACATGCCTCAGTGGGCCCCAGTGACATCCCTGGATGCCTTCTGAACTGTCTAAAATAAAACTTATCAGGACCTCTGGAGTCATTATTTAACAATGGTCTTAAAACAGGCTTTGTGCTACTTGAATGCATGTCTTTGACTGTCATCCCCCTTCATAAGGCAGGACCTTCAACAGATCCTGGAAACTACAGACCCATTAGTCTGGCCAGTCTTATTTGGAAATCCATACAAAGAATTATCATGGAAATTGTCAACAATAATATAGGAGACCTCCAGTCATTGAATCCATCACAGTTTGGCTTTGTCAAAGGAAGGTCATGCTTACTGAATCTGGTGGACTTCTTTGGAAAGGTCACCTAGGCAATGGATGAGGGGAAAACTATGCATAGTGCCTACCCAGATCTGACTAAAGCATTGAGACAATACCCCATTTGGTCATTGTCAACAAACTTAAAGAACTAGGTATAAACCCCTTTAAAACATGTTGAATGCTGGATGGCTCACTGATAGGACCCAGGAGGTTAGAATCAGTGTGGTCACCTCCACAAAGAGGACAGTCACCAGTGGACTCTGTGCTAGGCCCACTCCTCTTTAGCATCTACTTTTTGGGTGTCAATATCAGAGGCCTCTGGCTAACTAAGTTCACAAATGATTACAAACTGGGTAGTCATTGAATCCCCCCATGATGTGAACACCCTTTAGAAAGGTCTAACACAGACAAAAGCTTGGTGCCACAACCGTGTGTTAAAACTCAAGACTAAGAAATGCATTACTGAATCATCTTCTTCAATATAACCTGCTAGCAAATTCCCAGCATCGATTTCGGCCAAACCATAGTACCACCTCTGCCCTTATACCATTTACTGACCATATCAACCAACAAAGAAATCTCGGTAACTTAATATCTGTTGTCTTCCTAAACCTGTCAAAGGCATTTGACACGGTATCCCACTGCAAATTAATATCGACTGTCTCTGAGCTCAATCTAGATAACTCCTTTCTTCTGTGGTTTAAAAATTATCTGTCCCTCTGGCAACAAGCTGTAAAATGGCATAACTCTCTCTCCCCTCTCCTCCCAGTGGAAAGAGGTGTTCCACAAGGATCCAGTCTTGGTCCCTTACTATTTTCCATCTTTACCAATAACCTCCCCTTGGCTACCCAGCAGACTAATATAATACAGTATGCTGATGACACCACCCTTATTTGCTCGGCCCCCTCTCTACAATTCCTCCAAGACAGAACCCAGGAAACCTTCACTACTATAGAAAAATGACTACATTCCTCCCAACTCATACTAAGCCCATCTAATACCAAACCCATGATCTTCCACCCAACCAAAACTTTCACCCCTACCTCACCATTCTCAATAACATCCTCCAACAATACCCTTATCACACCAGTAACCCAAGCCAAGCTAATAGGTGTAACGATTGACCAAAACCTAAAATTCGGCAAACGTATAGCACTAAAAATTGCCAAAGTTCATAAAAAACTAGGTTCACTCCACCGCTACAAGAGCTTCCTCACACAGGAATACTGAATCACTATCTCTCGTACCCATCTACTCTCCACCTTACTATACGCTTCCCCAATTCTAATTAACTTAAACAAATCTGACCTTCTGAAACTATCTACCTGCTACAATAAAATCTCAAAATTTGCAACCAATGCTAAGTTTCCTTCTCAGCACTGCCTCTCCCTAATATAGCTAGGATGGTTAGAACTCCCTAACCTACTAAAATACAATCAACTTCTTCTGACCCATCAACTGCTATACCAACCAAATAAAATACCTGCCCACTGTACTCAGCCTTCATCAGACCCATCATATAGTATAATGTCCTCTTTGGTATGTACTTGACCAGACACATGCAGCAACTGGAATGTCCACAAAGGTTCCTTATAAAAAGAATACAGGGAGTAAATACAATGTTCTACGCTGATTGCCTCAAAGCCCTGTCTCTTTGCTCAGTATCATACAGGCTTCTGAATGGTGATCTTTGATTGGCATGCAAGGGATCCCTGTATCTTGTTTTGATGAACTTTTTGCACATCCAAAAAACAAACAGCATCAGAACTACTAGATTAAAAGACCTAAAATTTGTTTGTGATATAAACAGGATGTGTTGGAGAGACAGTTATGTTTCTGAAAGAAGTTCCATTTTCTGAAACAGGCTCCCCATACGTTTGAAGCAGAGTTCCTCCCTGTCCCTATTTAAACACTACTTGGACCAATAGATGGGTATTTGGAAATTCCTCCCTGGTCTGGCACTTATGTCTCTGATGGACAGAGGCAGCCAGTAAATCACCTCCTATATAAACCAAATTTGTGGGTCACATTTGGGTTCCACAGCTAGGTTTATAAAGACCCTCGTGCACATTAGTGTAGTATACACCCACGAACCTATGAAAGATGGAGATAAGTTGATTTTTTAATTGGTGTTAAAAAGTAGAGGAGGTAATACTTTCAGAATTTCCTGGAGTGGTCAAGTATTGTGTTTTGTAATACTCTGAAATACTCTGGTTTAGCATGATTGGTTGCTAGTCTCATTTCTTTTTTAAGATTGCAGTATGTGTCATAAGTGTCTTTGTCGATGGGATTGACTTTCCAATCAGACTAAGATTTTTCCCAAATTTCATAAGATGCCTAACATTGTCAATTATCTAAGAAAATGGTTTGTCCCTTTTTCTAATTATTTTAATGGGGTACAATCTAACTTGTATAGAGTTATGAATGTTATGGAAGATAGAGGGGACTGAGATTGGGTTAGTGCAGTTGTAGAGAGGAGACCGGTAGATGCTAGCCGTTTCTGCTGGTAGATTGTTTGTAGAGCTGTCTGCGATGGTTCTAGTCTGAATGACTTGGGAAAATAGTTTAATAATTTTGAGGGACCAGATGGTGAAGCTGAAGCAATGGTAATGGAGGGGACTGGGAAGAACTTGTAGGTGTTGCAGCTTTTTGAAAATGTAATTACAATGTCTAGGAGAGTACAAATTATGTCAGAGGTGTTAGGCTTAATGCCTTCACTGAAACTGTTTTAAGAATTTTTTAATAAATATTTTGGTCCTCCTCACATCATTCTTACAGCACTGCTACCCAGTACCCCATGTCCACACTGGGTCTGCTAGTAACTGCTAACTCCCCTGAACTTAGTCCATATCCTGCTATAGTTGGCCATGGAACCTAAGGGTATCAGAGGGACCTGTTCATCCATCCTTCCCTGACAGTGCTTCAGATACCTTGGATGCTAATTGAAACTGGTCACCTGGGCCATAGTTAGGGATTTATCCCTACACGCCAAGGTACTGGCTGAGACTTTAGTCTTTACTTAGCTGAGTTTTATGAAATCATAACCAATCCAGATTTATATATCTAACAATTAATATTTATGATGCCTTGTGTGCTAAATAATATTGTCTACAGTATCTTGAAACAGAGTTATGGAGGATGGCAGTGGAATGTAGGTTCATAGTTATAGTTTAGGTTCATATAAATGACAGCAATGAATAGTTTACTGTATCCACCTAGCAGTGTTTCTGTTACTAGCCAGTTTGGGTCATCATCCAGGACAGAATCACTTTTTGCAGTTATAGTGGTAAATAGGTTAGCATCATTGCTGATAATTAACATAGTGCCACCGCATTGTCTATTACCTGTCTGTCTGTCTGAAAATAGTATAGCTGGAGATAAAAAATGTAGGGATGTGTGAAGAGTTTTTTTTTAACCAGGATTTAGACTTGGATTGGTTTAGAAGGATATTGGTCAGACCAAAGCTCTAACTGGGCCCATTTTCTGTTGAAAACTGTCGATATTCATGTAATTTAAAGAGGCATTCTCAAACTATATTAAAAAAATGTAATAAAACCTCTATACCACCAAAAACAATGAGAATCACCATTAGTCCTCATGTGATTCTTCCCTTAAAATACTGACATTCATAAAAATTACACAATACTAATAAATAATTTTTCTGAGGGAGTCATACATCCCACACACCCCCCACAGTGCAGGCCCTGCCTCAACACCCCCACTCTCTATACATACTATTTCTGAGGTTGCATAAACATGGAAAAAAAGAAACATTAAAAAAGAAAAACTATTTTTCCATTTCTCTAAGTCCTTTAACCTTTGATATGTCGTTATATAGTACATATGACAAACCAACATGCATATATGCATATACTGGGACATCAACTTGAACAAATCAATTACATACATATAACACTTCAAGTATGGACAAAACATTACGCAAAAACTGCAGTGTTCCTGGGAATAGGCATGATTTGACTCTACCTCAAGGCCTAAGTAGGAACTTTACTGCCATATTCTGTACACCTCAAGGCCTAAGTAGGAACTTTACTGCCATATTCTGTACATGGTACCTGTCAAGCTCAGCATTTGATAATGCCAGATAAAATACATTAGCGCAGTCCAGAGAGTCTTTTGATAACCAAGGCCTGAACAATTAAAGGGTCCCGTGATGGAATGAGGTGCTTAATGTAAATGATATTCAGTTCTTGACAGCATGAGTAGATGATGGCCAACACATGGTCCTAAAATGACAACTGGTCATCACGTATCACTTCATGAGTATTCACCTTGGAGAAAAACTCCACCCTATCACCCCTGTAAACAATACAGGTGTAAATATAGATTAAGAGTGGCATGAGAGGACATGGCAATGATGTTTCAGATGGGGAATGTCTGAGCCCATTGGCAGATATCCAAGAAGGAATGTCTTCTGATCAGTGCTCAGCTGGAGCTCAGTAGTACATGTCCTCTTGGGGAACAGAACTCTACAAATGAATGTCACCACAGGTGTAATAATGCAGACCTCCACATCAAATCAAGTCACCAAAAGGCAACATGTACATGTTAAAGAGTACTGGACTCAGTCTGGAGTGCTGCAGGTCCCAGCAAATAAGAGAATAGGTAGAGGAAAAGTTTCCCATGGAGACTACTCTGTGAGTATGCCCTGAGAGGTAGGAGGCAAACCAGTCATGGAGTATTCTGGATATCTCACAATCTGTCTTTGGACACTTCAAAAAGATCAGTTGTTCCATTGTGCCAAATGTGGCAGACAGACCAAGGAAGGCCAGTATAGTATCATGCCACTAAAAAGACATTTAACAGTCAAGTGATGATGGTCATAGTGCTGTGATAAACTTGAAACCCAGACTGAAATTCATCCTAGAATCAATTAGTGTGTAGATCCAGGCAGTATATAAATTACCTTCTTAATATTTGTAGTAACATTTGCTATAGATGAAAGGCTAGAATTAGGGCAGTAATTCCTCAAAATGCTTAAATCAATTGTGTTTAAGCCATCAAAGCCTCCTTTAAAATAAATGGACATGCACCCCTCTTCCAAGGGAACTAGACAGTTCTGAAAAAAAGAGCCCATGGCCTCAAGGAAGACCGTCAACAGCCTAATATGGGCAGGGTCTAGCCCATACATAGTGGATCACAGATATGGAAGCACCTACTTGAGCTCTTTGAAGTCCAGGTCATCAAACTCACCCCCGTGGGCAATCCAACGTATCAGTGTAGTAAACAAATATAAGCTTACTATATGATCCAAGGTATACATCCAACTTAAAGGAGTCCACCTTGTCTGCAAAGTAATGATTCACAATCATGTGAAGTAAACGCCTTTCAAGGGAAAAGATATACCAGACTGCACTACCTCTCAACCACATGGAAGAATGTTGTTGGTTGGTTCCTCATAGTGGAGGTATCACTGGATAAATCACTTGCCTTCTTATGTCATATCTCTCCTGGTATATGGAATAATGTAGTACTTTACTACTTTGCCCGCCAGAAGTTAGGTACATCTCATTTGATAGTCCACGATTCCCCCACTCCTGAGCATAAAATGCAGCTCTAAGCTATACTACAGCTCCTTCACATCTACTGGGGCAAGGTGCACAATTGCAAGGGCAAATATTAGCAGCCACCACTATTGAGCTCTTATATTGAACAGCACTGGTTCATTGACATTGCAATCTCAGCAGAAACAGCCAAGGACATGAGATAATAGCTTATTAGTGATGTAAGATAAATTCTTTTACTCAAAAAGCCCATCATTAGGGAAAAATGATGTAGATGAAGTTTTATGTTAAACTGAACCATGTGAAGATCAAGCAAGAAGAATGGTTGGAAAACCAGGTCCAAAGTGATCACTATAAGCTGGAGCACCAAATCTAGCAAGTAGTCATGTTTCTGGGTGATAGAAGTCGCAATTAGAATAAATCTAAACCATATCATGAAAGCATAAAAGCCATACATCATCATTATCATCATCATCATCATCCCCTTTTCCACATACAGCTAGCACATCTCATCTGTGCTCACCATCTCTCTTGATTCAGTGCCACTTTTCTGTCTTCTTTGACAGAAATATCTGACTGTTGCATGTCTTCTGTCACACAGCCATTTAATCTCTTTGCTGGATGCCCTCATTCCCTCTAGTCTTCTTCCTGTCTGTCCCAAATTATCTTCACCAGATTGTCTTCTACTTTCCTGCACTTATGCCCAAACCACTATAATCTGTTCTCTTTGACCTTCTGTGAAACTGGAGCTACTTGGATTTTTGTTATGATTTCATCATTTTCTCATCTATTCCACAATGAACTTCATACCACCTATCTCAGGCCCTTCATCTCTATCATGTTTAGCTTCCATAACTGCTCTGACTTCACTACCCAGGTTTCTGTACCATACGGTAGCACTGGTCACACCACTGCTCTGTGGACCTTAATTTTCAACTTCTTTGGCATTTTTCTATCATGCACTACCCCCTAATCTCTGTGCCAATTAGCTAAATCCCCTGTGATTCTAGCTTTGACCTCCTCATTCAGACTTTCCTTCTTCTCAAGCACCCCTCTTGGATATCTGAAACTGTTAGCCTGTTCTTGCATTTTCTCTTTTGTCTCAGATTTCAGTATCTTCTGATTCCCCCATTTACAACAATTACAACTGTCTTATCTGTACATAGTTTCATCCTAAGTGTCTTCAGATTTGCATTCCATTCCCCTATCATTTGTGGAAGCTGTTGTCTGAGCCTGTTTGTAATGTCACATCATCTGCATACAGCAGCAGCTTTGCTGATCTCTCCCCCCCATCTTGTTTTTGCAAACGTAGTCCAGCAGCAATATGAACAGCAGTAGGATTAGAAATGAACACTGATGAACTCCCACTCCCACTGGAAATCCCTCTGGGAGTCCAAACAGTCCATACTTGTGTTATCCAGTGCTTGTACATAGCTGGTACTAATCCTACCAATGACTCTAGGATTTCAATCCATCACAAGACTGTCCAAATCAGCTTTCTTGGCACATTGTCGTATGCTTTCTCCAAGTCTATAAAGCTCAATTGGACTCTTTCCTCACTTCTAGTTTTTTCGGAATTGTCTGTTTTACTGCAAACATTGGGTCAGATGCTACATTTTGATCTGAATCCTAGTCTTAATCCAGCAATTCATCCTTATTTTCTTTCGCACAAGTTCCGCTGAGTGCATCTGCAATGTGTGTTGATAGTTGAGAGGTTTCTTTTCATCGTTGTACTTCCCTAGTTGTAAGTACTGATCTGATCTGTATTACATTTATGGATTGGAGGCTTCCAATGTTGTTCTGGAAACCGAATTTATCTTGCAAACTGGAACATTTTTTTCTTTTAATTAATCACTTGAATGGAGCAAAAATAACACTTGACAGTGTCCAACAAATAATTAAATAACTGCAGAAGGTATTTGCTGTGGCAGCCCTTCTCCTGCTTGGATTCAAATTAAATTGGAAGTTCTAAACTGTTTATTATTAAGAGTAATAGTTAAATCCAGAAAATTAACTTCATAAATAAAAATATAGTATATATAGGAGTTTGCAGCAATTGTCAACAATTCTCCATAGTGAAAAGTATTCGGCCACTAGGAATAAGAATTTACAAACATATTAAAGCCATCAAGGACAAAAATAAACATAACAGTGTGTGTGAGGGCTTTAGGAAATTCCACTTTGCCATTTTAGAGCAAATAGATGAGTTTCATTTCATCAGTGGATGTAATAAATTGTTAGAAATGCGTGAATTAAGGTGGCAAATAATGCTTAGGACAAACAAATTACCTGGGTTAAATGAACTGATTAATATTGAAAATATGTTGAAATATAAAATTCTTTAATATTAAGGTATTTTTTAATAAAACTTTGCTGTACTATTTTTAATTAATGATGTAATTTAGCATGTGATTATTCTGATTGAATATTTCAGTAGGTGTAAGTATTTAAACAGGAGTGATTTAGAAGGTGTTTATTTCTGATTAAGTTTTGTGTAGACATTAAAATGGAACGAAAGTGCAAAATTTTGCGTGGCGTCTTTACTTTTACAGTTTTGAGTGGTTGCCTCAAGGTGTTCAAGTTATATATATATATATATATATATATATATGTATATATATATATATATATATATGGGTCTATGTTGAATAATCAAAATTACAAAACTTTAAACTCATATGGTCGGGACCAGATGATCGAAGTTTTGTAATCTCGAACATTAAAAAAAAAAAAAATACATATATGCAGGGGGCAAGCCCCCCTGCACCCCGCACACCCCCGTTATTAAAATATACCAACTTCAAGATCACACTACAGTGAGGAAAAGGGAATATTCCCCTTCTGCACTGTACGGAGATCTCCATTTAAATCTTCGAAGTTTTAGAACTTCGATCATATGGTTTCGGCCATATGAAATTTGAGGTTCTGAACTTCGATCATGTAACTAGGACCCATATATATATATATATATATATATATATATATATATATATATATATATATATATATCAGCTTACCACTGAAAGGTCTTACTCACTGAGGGTGTACAGGCTGATGAACTCATACAGAGCGTGATTTCTAGCCTGTTATGCTATCCTCCCATCCCCCAGTTCCCTACATTTATTCTCTCCTAACCAGACCTACTTTTAAGTACATATTACCTTCCATTAAAAGCACACATTCTAATTTTCACACTCATACTCAAACAGCTATTAGCATTCATCTGACCTAGGTCTGTCTCCTTCCCAATAATATCATACCACACTCATACACCTTCTCTTCTTTATCACAAAATGTACTCCCCTTTCTTTCCTACACACTACTTTTGCTCCTCCTGCTAACACCCACTACTATCCCTCCAAACAATGTTTATCATATTACTCACTCTGTTGAATACTCCCCAATGATACATCACACAGTTATACTTAACACTGCTTTATTATATTTTCTATATTCAATATTAACCAGCTCATACATATCCTTCCTCTTCCTTCAATTGTCATTTTCAGCCACACTTACCACTCCATCTACCGCAGTTACTAATACCTCCTCTCTCTTTCTCTCTCTCTCTCTATATATATATATATATATATATATATATATATATACTCATTTATCATGTAGTAATGTGCTCCTGCACCTGGCATAACATCTCTACAATCTTTCCCCAGTCATAATCCTACAACTTCGAGATAACATTGCATTGAAGCTAGCTGATCATACCTCTTAACCTCTTAGAGCAAGAAATCTGGACAAAGCCATAAATAAAAGTGAGACAAAGGACGAAAAATAGGGACAATTTTTAAATATTGCTCTTACAAACTTAAAAATGTGATAGAATAACAGGTTTTACATTAGCATGAATTTTCTGAAGGGTATGAAGTCTGAAACTCAAATGTCTGTCATTATTTTCTAACTTCAAATTTTTAATGATTTGTTGCTAATTTGCCAGAAAAAACACAATTTTATGAAAAATGGACCAAGAATATGAGCCAAAATCTGGACAGTCTGTGAAAATCTGTATAGCTGAGAGGTATGTAGCTGATCCAGGTCCATCTCTACTATCCTGTATTGTACTAAGTGCACAACGTATAACAAACAAAACAGACCAGCTTAATACCTTAATTTCCTTACATATGCCTGGTTTAGATACTATCATAGAATCATGAGACAAGGCTAACAGTCCTTCCTTACATCATTCTTCCCTGGTTATAAATACCTTTTTCACCCCAGATCAGACTCAAGACAAGGAGGTAGAACTCTACTTCTGTTCAGATCTCAATTAAACATCCAGTTACTTGCTCAAGGAAACACTAACATATAATTCTTCTAACTGGATATTGGTATCCATTCCCTCTCCCAAGAATACCATACAAGTCACAGTAGCATAGCTACCACCACCCTCATCACTCTCCAAAATAAATAACCTACTAAAAGAAATAATTTCCTACACAAATGTTATCAAACACTCACTTAATACTTGAAGACCTCAATCTCAGCCTGCTCAGTCCTATTTTAAAATGATCTGAATACTTTTTTGATACAATTTGTCCTCACCCTGTTTGTTTCTCAACCTAATAAACCCAATCTCAGCATGTCTTGCCACTCCCTCCTAGACATCATATTAAATAACAAACCTTCTTTTATCTCAAACATCTCCATCCATCCACCATCTTTCAGTGACCAGTGCCCTGTCCGTGTGCATATCCATGACCCATTTGTAAATATGCCTCCAAAGCTCATACCTTTCTGTAACAGATCACAACATAACATTAACAAACATAAATCCACCCTCTCCTTAATGGACTGGTGACCATTTCTGAATTTATCTGATCTTAACTTTGCTGAAAAACTACTCAACTCTATATTGACTGACCTTCATAACTCCTGCTTCCCAGTAACTGAAAGACTATACAAACCAAAAACTAATAACTGGTTAACCTATGTGTGTCAAGCTCTTCTCCATCTGAGGGACAAGGCATGACATTCTTGGAAAGCACTTCCCTCTACCATAAACAAACAATGCAACATCTAGCTAGGCACCTCACCTAACAAGAAGTACACCTTCTTAAAAGTCACCTGATGAAATTATACTGAACCTCACTAATAAAATTTCCCAAAAACGTCTGGAAATCAGCCACCTAACAGGCTAAAATAACCATCCCTCCTTCAATGAATTCCTCATCCTCTCAACTTTCTGCCTCCTTTCCCATTTCAACAACCTTCCCATCCCTTTTTCCTGCCAATTCCAAACTGACTCTGCTACTCTACCATGCCCTCTATTCATCCCTACATTCTACTTCAGAACAATCATATCCAAGGACATCCACCCTTTACTTGAACAGATTCAACTTGATATCCGTCAGGTACTGACAACCTTCACTCATGGTTATTTATCATGGTAAAGATAACATCATAACCCCATTGAAACACATCTTCAATCTATGCATTACACTTAATATTATGCATAATATCTAGAAATATGCCATTGTAAAACCTCCCCTTATGAAACCGAGTCCCTCCAGTCCCTCAGACGTTTGGCCCATTTCTATTCTCTCTACCCTAGGAAAGATTCTGGAAACATTTCTTTACTTGCAACTCACTCAGTACATCAGCTCATACCACCTTTTCTCAGGTCTGGTCACTGTACATCCACAGCTATCTGGACACTCATTCTTCTTGGAATGAACAATGGCCTAATTATTGCAGCCATTCTTATTGACTTTACCAGCACCTTTGATCTTGTCAATCACTCTGTTCTCCTAGACCATCTCATTGAAATAGGCATCAGTGATGACACACTGCCCTGGTTCAAAAACTACCACTCTAAGTAACATTTCTCAGTGAATTTCAACTCATCAACCTTTCCATCAGTCCCTCTGCAGAAAGGTGTCTCCCAAACATCTATTCTGGTACCTGTTCTCTATTATTTACACAAACAGAAATGCCAAAACCAAAGATCCAAAGACAGACAGGACAGACTGGGGCAATATAATCCAAAACACCTTATTCCTGAAGGATAAGTGCTTTTATTTCACATGTACAAAACTTCATCAGATGAGTGGCCCTGCTGTTGGGATCTAGTTAAACAGTCATTAATCTGGCTTTACAGAACTACTGTGCATTTGTATGAACAAGCTAGAATTCAGGTGGCAAGGTTTCTGTGCTAAATCAACAAAGATGCAGTAAAAATCATATTTTGGAATTTCAGTTTAAGATGAAGTTGAGCTGAGTTTAATTTAAAGACAAGTGCCGCACACTACCACTAAGCATTAAATAAATAGCAGCCGACCTTTTTCTGTTTGACTTGTAATGCAGTGAAAAGATAACAAATGTGTCTTCTTAGTCTGGTTACCTAAAAGCTCCACTTTTGAAAGAAAAGGAAAGCAATATTATGCAACCTTTTTGGTTTTTTTTTAATAAAAAGCATTTTCTGACAGTTGTAAGAGAAAGGACTTTTGTTTTGGAAGTCACATTTATGCTGTTTATACTGTTGTGAATTTATATAAGATGCTGTAATATAATCAAAATAAAACTTAGCTGTTCCCTGCTGCCAGTCTCTTTAACTCATCTACCATGGCCATGATTAAGCATAATTTTTTGTCTAATTTGGTGTTCCCGATTTAGTCACATGTCCCTAATTTTCAGGAGCATTGTCACTATTCATTTCATTTTGATATTGAGAGGTTTCCATTTAAGCACATTGTCAAAAGACCACAACATGATTTCAGCTCCTCATCAGGATATCATGAACCACATTGTCAAACGTCACTGATAAATAAAAGAGGACTAATATTAAATATAATCTTTAGTCTTGTGCTATCAGGAGATCATCTGCAGCCCAACTAAATGTTCACTGCTTTTGTGCTTATATCTCAAACCAGGTAGACATGAGTCATACAGATGAACAGATGTCAGCTAAGAATATACATCTGTGCATATGTGTTTTTTTTTCAATGACATTACCTACAAAAATCAATAATAGGAAGGTCAGAGAGTGGGATATTTTTCAGCATATCCAGATCCAAGAAAAGTTTTTTTATAACTGAAGTGTTTTTTTTTTTCCATCATGCCTCTCTGATTACCAACCAGCCAACTGGAGGTCACTATCCATATGAAAGTGTTGCTGTTGACTGGATGGGCAACTGAGAGGGATGGCACTTAATTGTGCCCATACAGGAAAGTGTACAGGTTGGCACCAGTGACAGTCACCCCTTGCGGGCCTGTTTTTTAGCACTCTTGTAACTCACAGCAGCCTGGACAGGTGAAACCCCCACAATACCAGCCAATGATATATGTGTACCTCTGTGCATGTTTATACACATCTCTAGCTATATTATATGTGTTTTTATGGATTGTGCTTGAGAACAGGTAAAACTCCCACAATACCAGCCAATGATACATGTGTACCTCTGTGCATGTTTATACACATCTCTAGCTATATTATACGTGTTTTTATGGATTGTGCTTGAGAACAGGTGAAACTCCCACAATACCAGCCAATGATACATGTGTACCTCTGTGCATGCTGATGCACATCTCTAGCTATATTATACGTGTTTTTATGGATTGTGCTTGAGAACAGGTGAAACTCCCACAATACCAGCCAATGATACATGTGTACCTCTGTGCATGCTGATACACATCTCTAGCTATATTATACGTGTTTTTATGGATTGTGCTTGAGAACAGTTTGCAAAACACCGCCTTTGCATGGTATAAGTATTATAGCAGATTGGCCTGCCTCCCCGATAGGAAAGCTGCTCGTATTTACTCCCACCCTGTCTGTCCAACTCTTTCTTTGCAGAGTCAAAAATGGGCCGATATTTGGACTTCACACCTTTATGTCTTGGAGGTGCTGAATTCTAGTGATGGCCTTTTGAGAATGGTAGTAAGAAAGGTCTCTTTTAGTTAAAATGGATGTCAGTAATGCACATTACATTATACAATATGAGCTGAAAATGTTAGGATAATAAGCACTGACCAGAAACAGAAGCACATAGAAATGAACTCAGTTGCAACACACAGGCAGCTGTTTAAGAAACAGCTTCTGCTGTTTATATAAATTAGCAGAATATTGTGAGAAGTTGTTCTGTACAAATTTTACTAATTCTCAGGATATAGTAGAGCTTCTGGCAGAATTAAAGAAAGTTCAGACTCACTGAAAAGTGAAAAAAGGTATGAAACGGGTGCCCTTTGGGACGTTATAATGAGATATCTATTTCTCTTAGCTATTACAAAATGCTATAACCTTTTCCCCTAGAAAAGATGATTTAGGGGAGTTATTTTCTGACTGTGACTACAAGTTCATTTTCTGTTGTAGTCTTTGAAGAGCAGGAGGAAAAAAGCCGAAATAATCAATTTCTTTGGACCTTAGAACAGTGTATCAAAAGCAGAGGGGACAGACCATTACAGCAGATTCGGCCTGGAATAACACAGCCTTGGAATGAGAAATAAGAACATTGGATGTTCTGCACCTGTCTTGATATAAGTATCAAATACTTATGGTTTTAGCTCTAACATTATTAGATAAGTAGATAAGATGGATGTTAAAGTTGCATTTAATATGTTCTCTAAACTGAAGGCTCTTTCCCCTTTCACTGCACACTACTGCCCCCCCCCCCCCCATTTTTCATTCCTATTGTACTCCTAGGTCAATTACTTAAAACTACTTTCTCTTGGAAAAAGTTTACCTATGTACTTGCAGCCCATACTTCAGTTGTTTTTTCGTGTACAAGTGGTGGTCCTTTTCACCCCACAGCACTAGATTAGTAGCATAAGATTTTTAGTTATTAGGAAGATACTGCACTACACTGACCTGGAATTGACTTAGCTTGGTTTTCCTGTTTTTTTTTAGAAGCTGGCCTAGTCCAGTTTTTCTGACTCACAACCTTGTATTACTTTGTGTCTACCCCCCCCCCCCACCACCACCATCTTGAACCTGCACAACTCCCTCCCACTCCTGCTTAATTACAGAGGTATCAAAAAACCTGATGGAGAAAGGCACCATCTTTTGACTTAGCTTTTCTGCCTTGCTTCATAGGAATCCCCAGTAGTGTGCTTGCATGTAAGTACTACCTGGTATAGTTTTTGTTTGTGATTCTTATTGCTATTTTTGTAAAGTTCATCCTAAGGGGATCCTGCAGTGCTTCTGTAACCACTCTGCCTCCCCAAGAACTAACTTTAAATGTGCATGTACTCTATTGTGAAATAAAAATATATCCTATACCTACCACTGTTGTATATTAACCCTGTGCGCATTCACTATTAGTCTACCATAGATTTTATCTCCCTTTACTCTCCTAGGCTCTTTCTCCCTCCTCTGAGTGCTCATAGCTTACCATTGTACTTATTCAGTTAGGCCACCAGGTGGCATTGTTCAACCACTACCTATCTTTTAATACAAGCCAAAAGTACTGTAACTGTTCTATTAATTTACCACTGCCCTGTTTTAATACTTACTATATTCTACTAAACTGCTGCTGCCCTGTTTTCAGCTCCTATCCCCTGTCAACCCTATGCATCCTTCTAATTTCACACACCCAGTGCCTTATGCCTGTGCCTCCTTACCTCTGAGCTAGTTCTCAGCTTGACTGATACCTTTTCTGTGTCTTTCTTCCTTCTCCTTGGCTTTACCAGCTCCGTTCGCCCTGTGGACTTACTCTGCTCCCCAACCCTGCCCCCACTACTCCTACTTTTATTTCAGCCAATTCCCCCCCCCACTCAAGACAACCATCCAGTCAAAGCCTTCCCCTCTTTACCCCTCCTCCTTTTACCCACAGTAATTAAATACATCACTCTTTCAGTACCCCCTCTCACCCCACAGTTCTCTCCAAATACAAATCCTCCCATATTAAACTACCTTTTTCTAACTGTGGTTTCCTTACTGTTCCTAACACTCCGAACCCCCATCTCCCTCCTACTACTCCTAACAACTTTATACCATGCCAGCTCCTGTACCTCCAATCATCTTCCACTCTCTACTCCATTCCATACTCCCACACAAAACCATCTCCTCCCACACACAAATAATCATTTCTTTTCCATCTCCTCCTCCTCTCTTTTTCAGCTTAACCCTCTGCACAGTTTTAATCCTAAAATTATTTCCACTACTGCTAAGACACTTACTCTTAAACAAATACTAGACCTTCCAGAATGCCCTAAATCCAAATCAAAACACACTAAAATAACTTCCTTCAATAACCTCATCTTAGCTGGAGACATTTACCCCAACCCCGGACCTAACCCACCCATAAATAACAATTACCATTCCCCTTCTTCTAACCTTTCATCCCTCTACAATACTCCCAAATTGTTCACACTCAATGCCCAGAGTCTCAACAACAAAGCACATCAGTTTCAAGCATGGCTAAGTCATAACCAACCTGACATTGTAGCCATCTCTGAACCTTGGTTCAAACCCCACATCTCTGACTCTGAAATCCTACCCTCTGGATTTCACACTCTTAGATGTGACCGCCCAAAGAAAAAAGACGGAGGCATTGCATTAATTTATTCCAATCTACTTACCTTAATTCACCTACCAAACCCCATTCCTAAATTTGCCAATGCAGAACTAACAGTTGCTCTATTAAAAGTGAATAATCACAAAATCCTCTGTATCATTACCCTTTATATCCCACTCGGAAATAACGTCTCAACCCTTGAAGACATAGTCCAATGGGCCTCAGCTGAAATTAACCTTGAAACTTACATACTAGGTGATGTAAACATCGATTGGAATAAAATCAGCAGTCCCATACCCCCCGTCCATTAACCTCTTTAACTTTACTCAAGTAACCCACTCCATCACCAGATTCAATAAAACAAATCCCCCAGAATCCACTCTTGACTGGATCTTAGTCACCCATCCAAATAAAATTACCAACTCTTGCACTATCCCTGACTCTATTAGTGACCACCTCCCAGCATTTATTTACCATGCAACCACCTCCCATCCACACCAACATCAATATATTTAGACCCGCAACCTTAGTAAATTTGACCCCAAAACCTTCTCTAATTATCTCAAACAAATGAATTGGAACATTCTAAAAACCCTTCCACTCGATAAAGCCATAGACCACTTTAATTCTACTTTCCTAGATGCTCTAAATTCCCTAGCTCCACCAAGGAAAAAAGAATAAAAACTATAACTGCCCATTGGCTAACCAAGGAAACAAAGCAAATTATACATCAAAGAGACAAATCCTGGAAGCTTTAACAAAAGAATAAATGTCCCGAAACTCTTCTCCAATATACACAGCTCCGTAACTTTGCAAAAAAACAAATCTTCAAAGACAAAATATCCTACTACAGTAAGCTCCAGTCCAACCATCCCCAAAACCCTAGGCTTTTTTGGAACTCCATAAACTCACTCCTCAACCCAGGCTCCAAAAATAACCCCTGTCTGGACCCAAGTAAATCTGACCTCGAATTAGCCTCATTATTCAACTCTTTCTTTATAGAGTCAATATCCAACCTAACGAAAACTTTTCCCAACAACGACCCATCTCTCCTACATTCCACCTCATCTAAGTCCCCAAATAATTTCACCACTATGTTTGAGCTTAAACCTGTCTCCACTATCTACATAAAAAGATTTCTATCCAAACTTAAACCCTGCTGCAATGCACCTGACAACATCCCCTCTTCCTTTCTCAAGTCTGATGCCGATGGTATAGCTCTCCCAATTAGTATCTTAATTAGCAGATCCATAAAGGAATCCTATTTCCCTAAACTCTGGTGTTCCACCTTTATTCTTCCTCTCCACAAGGGAGGCAAAAACACTAACATTTCAAACTTCTGCCCTATAGCTCTTCTTTCTCTCCAATCTCCAAAATCTTAGAAATATGCATTCCACCTCCAACTTATGCCTTTTATGACTAAAAACCAACTTCTTACCCCTACCCAACATGGCTTCTGACCAGGACATAGCACCATAACGGCTCTACTTTCATTCTTAAAACTGTCAATCAAGCCCAAGATTCTGGGAAATTAGTATCCACTGTGCTCCTAGATCTCTCTAAAGCATTCAACACTGTTTCCCAAAGCACCTTCTAAGTCACCTCTCAAACCTAAATCTCTCTCAAAACACTCTTTCCTGGTTCTCAAGCTATCTGTCAGATAGATTTCAGGCTGTGAAATCGAAAAAAGGCACCTCACCTTTCTTACCCACCCTTGCCAGAGTACCAAAGGGGTCCATCCTCGGAACAATGCTGTTAAATATCTTTATCAATAACATTCACTCTGCTATTCCTAATACCAAAGTCATTCAATATGCAGATGACTCTATCATCAAGATGACTTGTCTGCTCTGCCTCTAACCTGCCTGAACTCCTATCTAAAACTCAGACTGCCTTCTCAACTACTGAGATATGGATGTGCCAAAATCACCTTTCTGTCAATGCTAACAAATCTAAAATACTGCTATTCACACCCTCAAAATCAGCCTCTTTTGATAAAAATTCCTTCCAAGTCCTTAGCCAAAGCAACTCATCAATCGAAGTTGTTCTCTTTACCAAACTACTCAGTGTAACTATAGACGAACACCTCAAGTTCAATATCCATATTCAGCAAAATATAAAGAAAACCCACCAAAAACTAGGTATGCTATACAGGAACAACCACTTCCTCTCTACTTTTACCAGGCACACTCTAGCCTCCTCTTACCTCCTTCCCTCCCTTCTGTACAGTGCCCCGCTACTAACTAACCTATCTTCTTCCATCACTTCCAAACTTGAAAGCTGTTATAACAAAATTTCTAAATTTGCCACCAAAGCCAAACATTCCACTCATCACTGTGTTACCCTCCATTCCTTCAACTGGTTAGAATTCACAAATTACCTGGACTTCCTCCAGCTCACTACAGCACATAGACTAATATTTAATCCAACCAAATGCCCCATGCTAACTAACATCCTTCCCCCATACACCCCAAACAGAACTCTCAGATCTGTACACCAAAACTTAATTACTGTCCACAAACCTAAACATCTTGCTGGTCAACTTCTCCTCTCCTTCTCCTTAGGTAAGAAATGGAACTCTCTCCCTTCCACACTAAGGATAATGTCAAACACAAACAACTTCAAAATTCAGCTTTACACCTACCTCTCCTCCAAATGGAAATGTAACTGCATTCTCCCTACCTAGAACTCTTTAACAAAAGCCCCCGGGAGGGTATCCTCCTGAGTCATACTTCATAACTTGGTTTTTACCAAGTTTTGGGGGCCAAATAATGGGGTGCCATGATTCCTAAGTGGCACCCCTTAATTTCCGACTTTTTCACTGTTTTTTTTTTATTTATTTTTCGCAGTTTGAGCTGACGTCATCATGTGCACGATGACGTCAGCTAAGTCGGGGCTACCAGCCTGTTGGACCTCAAGGGCAGAGAATCACGTATTTCTGGCCGGCTTTTTGAATGGATGTGTGTGCGGGAAGCATCCAGATGTGAGCGAGTGCAAGAGCATCCGAGCAAGCGTCAGAGCATTTGTTCTAATGGAGCCGTTCTCTTTTGGGAAGTGGATTCTGGCTGGAATTCATTCTAATGGAGCCGTTCTCTTTTTGGGAAGTGGATTTGTTCCTCGTCCGCCTGCACGGAAAGAATTCTAGCTGGAGCGGAGCAAATGGAAGGGACTGAAGTAAGGTGTGTGTGTGTGTGTGTGTGTGTGTGTGTGTGTGTGTGTGTGTGTGTGTGTGTGTGTGTGTGTCTGTGTGTCTGTGTGTGTATGGATAGATTGTTAATGCTTGTCAGAGATAAAATGTTCTACAAGATACCAGTTATAATGTCAGTTTTAGCAGGGAAAATAAGTTATTACACAGCACCTGCTTCTTTTTATTGAGGAATGGGTCGTCGCCAATCTCCCACCCTACCACTCCACTTGAGAAAACGTTTTCTGCAGAATGAGGTAGATAATCAAATTGTTTTCCACTCCACAGG
This sequence comes from Protopterus annectens, assembly GCF_019279795.1. Taxonomy (NCBI): domain Eukaryota; kingdom Metazoa; phylum Chordata; order Ceratodontiformes; family Protopteridae; genus Protopterus; species Protopterus annectens. The sequence continues at coordinate 643,679,629 of NC_056746.1, read as the reverse complement.
AACTGCAAAAATCAGAAACGAGAATTTATGATTGTGGAGATGAGACATGCATAAGTGTCTAATAAAATACAAAATCATGGGAAGCAACGTCATTTTACTACAAACATTTTCCAAACAGTTAGTTATATAACTTACCCTAGAAAACAGTCCAGTACTCCATTTTCTGCACAAGTGGATTAAAACTGAGCTCCACAGATTTGCTAAGTTATGGAAATATGCATATAGAATCCTAGAGTAGTGTTCACAGATGAGCGTCTGGTAGCTGGGTGGCTCACGTAACCTGTCCAGTGTCAGTCAAAAAAACTTGTATGGAGCCACTGTGCGGGCCATCATATGCACTGCAAAGGACAGAAGTCAAATGTCATGGCAATTAAGTGGCAGGCAGGAGCAGGTTAGATTAAGATGGATTATACCCCGGAAATGAAATCTGGGTTTTGAAGTATTGAATGTCACCTTGTTGCTATGGAAGCAACTAGACCTTGTGTGGGAGGCTAAAAAGTATTAGCTACATTTAGTTGGCCTTACCACTACACTCAGAATTGGTTCTAGGGTCAGACGTGTAGGAATGATAAAGATAGCTGAGGAAGTGTGATTGGGATGAGTGACATTCCTGATCTGAATCCAAGTGGTGCCATGTCTGTACTATTAATGAACCAGCCATAACAAATAACATTTTCAATCACAAGTATGCTCATCACTGCTTCTTTGGCCAAAGGTCACCTTCATAACCATGTAGCCTTGTCAGTAGGCCTGATACTATATGTTCTGGACCCTCAGGCTAAACGATGTAGTGAACCCTGAACTGATTACTGTTTGATGATGGCCATCTGGCTTGAACAACAGCGTGTGTGTGTTTGTGTGAAAATACCCCAATTTAATACACCTGGTGGCTAGAGGTACTCAAGTTCAAACCCTGTACCTTGGGTACAGGGTAAAAAGAGCCTAAAGTCCTTAGCCACCAGCATTTGTGAATTTATGCCTTATTTTTGATCTGTTCCTCATAAACTCTGTAGTTTTCAGGAGTTTTGGAGAAATCACTGAAGGACTGAATTCACTAAATAATGACAGGCATTTGAATTTCAGACATCATATTTTTCAGAAAATAAATGGTAACACAAAACCTTTTATTCTAGCAATTTTCTTAGTTTATAAGATAAATTTGTCCCTATTTTGGGGCTATAGTCCCCCATTATTGGCTTTGTACTTTTTTTTGTGCTAAGACGTTGAGAGCTATGGTGAGAAGTGAGAATTGAATTCTGTATTCCCCCATTATTGGCTTTGTCCAGGGTTTTTGTGCTAAGAGGTTGAGAACTATGGTGACAAGTGTGGTGGTGCTGCGGTAGCATTGTCACCTCACAGTAAGACGCTGTCCGGTTAGATTCTCAGCTAGAGCGTCTTCTGCGTGGAGACATGCGTGAATGGGCATACCTTCGTTGAAGGTTGTGCATCAGGGCTGGTAACTTGGCATGTAAAAATCAACTACCAATCATTAATGGACCGGAATTCTGCTGTGGCGACCCCTAACCGGGAAAAGCCGAAAGACACAACAACATAGCCATTTAAGTTTCAGTCTTCCTATCATTCAGGAAACTGCTGATTTGGCATAGTGGTATGTTTTTCTGACTGTAATGCACAGGGTTCTGGGTTCAAGACTTGGCAGTGAAATGCATCATGGTAACATAACATTTTAGTCTAGCAAAGTTCCAAAATGTTTGTCACCCCCACCCAAAAAAAAAACTGAAATTGAAAATAAATGCAAGAAGCTGTGCAAGATGCCTATGACTTACACTACTGTCATTTGATTGTATATATAGATATAGATGCATATTGTGTGGGTGTGGAAGTAGACTTTTATGATGGAAATGTTCTGAATTGGGCAGTTTTGTCATTATTGGTTCATGCATTTTGTTTCATTGCCTACTGGACAAATGTTCAAACAATAAATTAATGGATTTTACAAGGAGTTGAGAGCTTTAGGGGAAGAGAAGTTTAGTGTTGCTTATGCTTAGTCTGCTTGTATTGTTAATAACATAACAGGTTAAATACTTGCTTTTGATGCAGAAGACTGTGGGTTCTACTCTCACAGTATGTAGATGCATTGCTGATACTGTACTGTGTTGTACTTTTAAAGGGAGTGGGTGTAACAAGTCAAGGGTGTAGCTACAGATAGAGCAGAAGTGAGAAAATGTCATGCACAAGGGCATTGGTGTCTCAGTGGAAAAGAGCAAAAATATTGACCCAAATTCAGGAACAGAAAATCAGAATGATTATATTCTGTGCTGCATTATAAGAAAAAAAATGTGCGCGTGGAAGTAGACTTTTATGATGGAAATGTTCTGAATTGGGCAGTTTTGTCATTGGTTCATTTTGTTTCATTGTCTACTGGAACAAAATGTTCAAACAATACATTTAAAATGTGCTCTAAGTCTAACAACTGTGCTGTACAAGGAATTTAATTTAATAAAGTCAAGAAGGTGCATCAAAGAACACATGTATGTTTCATGTTTTGTGTGCAAGGGGCCAATGATTTGAAAACAGCCCAAGGTAATCTTTATCCACCACTGGCCATGCGTTTTCTTTGGATGTGGTGTGGGTTTCAATGCTGTTTCAATAAAGGTGAGTTTCAAGGGCAGAGAAGTTTTAATGCCAAGTCTATTTTCATTGTGAGACAGCATTGCTTTGTTTAGCAGATTTCTGTAAGTGTTTGTGCATTGTTGTGCTGTAAAATGTAAAAATAAAATACAAGTAATCATTGTAGAAGTAAAGCAGTATGCACACATTAGTGTTTATGGTAAATGGGGCAAAATAGACAAGTACTGGAACATTGGAATGGCTGTGGGGGGACTGGTGCCATATTTTGGTTGTCTGTTCTTCAGTTTGCATTTGAAAGTTGGTATCCCACAATTCCACTGGAGCGGGCGTGGCTACATAATTATGTATGCAAATTTGATGTTAATCAGTGTACATATTTGTACCTATTTTTCATGGGCCTTGTCCAGATTTTTGATATTTCCAGGTTGAGAGGTATGTCCTGAGTTTCTAAGCACCTTATAGCTGGCTATAACCTTCTATAGCTAATTCCCATATGATCTCTCACACTCTGTAAATATTGTAAATAGCTTTTGACTTTAACTGTGTGAATTTGTTAAAATGTATTTGCACAATATTTTTCCACTATGGGCAATATTGCTCACACTTTGTATTATTTGATATGTATCTGTACTTGTACTTTTATTTTTATTGGACTGCTATCTTTACTGTGATCTGTCTCATGGAGCTTTTCTCCCCGGGCCTCCACTGAAAACGGGCTCTCTGGGCCCAGTGGACTTCCCCAGTAATCAAACTTGAAATAAATAATAATAAATAAATAGAGAATCAATCACTGAACTTTGTTTCAAAGTGCTGTGCTTTGCTGGCATGTATCCTTGTATGCATCCTTAAGTCACAACCTGTTGTTGTTCATAATGAACAGTCAGTGAGTAAAACAGAAGTCTAATAACACTTCATATTTTTTATATGGATCATGAAAGCTGTTCCTGATGGGAGGAGGTACTGGACCATGCATGAAGGAGGAAGCTTGAAATTGTGGCTGATTCTCACTATGCCCAGGAGAGTTATTTTATATACATAGAAGAAACACAGCAGGATCCACATCAAATATATAACCAGTCCTCAAATAGTTCTGCACTTGGTACCAGAGAAAGTAAACAGCAAACCACATTGCAAAGAAGTAAAATCCACAAATGTTTATTCTAATAGTAAGCACTTCACATTAGAGAGTATGGTACAGGATTTCTTCAGAATAACAGTTAAAAGATCATGTTGAAGCTATATAACAAAACCAGTCAAGTTCCTGCCCCCGCTAATTAAGTTAATTGATGTTCCCTAGCAACCAAATACACCATGTTAAAGTGTAAAGGCTATAAAAAGTCTAAACAAGCATCTTAAAATACTTAATATGAAGATATCATTTAAACCAAAAGGACCAGTAGCATTTGTTCTTATTTACCATGTAAATTCCCTATGCTCCAATCTGTTCTTCCATAGTCCTCCCCTGAAGTCAAAATCAAGTACATCTATTATGAAAAAAACAAATTCATGTCCAGCCAGTGTGTGTGCTTGAATGTGTTTCTCAAAGTGTTTTGGGGGTATTTGCAGTGTGGTTTGCTGTTTACTTTCTCTGGTACCAGGTGTGGAACTGTTAGAGGGCTGGTTATATATTTTTCACTACTTGGTGTGGATCCTCTGGTGCTTCTTCTTAGTCTGAAGTGTCTTTGTTTGTTCTATTTTATATACATATCTTTGTCTGACTGCAGGTGCTAAATGATTCAAGATAGCTGTAATATCCTTGATTTATTATTATGTACTTAAGAAGACCCCGTGTGCCATACTAGTCAAGTAATTTTATTCTCTTGGCTCCCTGACCTCCTGATCATGGCGAATGAAACCATCGTGGTTGCTGAGAGACTGAAAGCAATCAGAGCTTCATTTGCTTTGCTTACAGTGCTGCTGAATCAAACCACAGATTAAATTAACTTCTGTAGCACATGATGTCAAACTGTTAAATACTGAAGCGGCAGTCATGAGGTCAAATTGTTAAATACTGAAGTGGCAGTGGAGCAACGACACATGATTCTCAAAGAGCAACAATCCATCATGGGGGTATATTCCTAGCAGTTACAAGATCTGCAAGAATTTAAAGAGCACCTGGCTTTTATAATAGATGATCTGGAAAATCAAGTCCGAAATAATAATGTGAGAATTATTGGGCTACCAGAATCAACTGAAGGAAACTATCCACTGAAGTTTATTAAAAAAGAGCTGTGCCCTTATTATGATCTTCACATCCCCCGGCTATCAAAAGGGCTCATTGAATTAATCATAAAACAAGAAACTCTAACCAGCCTAGGCATTTTATTAGCAAATGCCTGGATTACAGTGATCAGAGGAATATTTAAAAAAAAAACAGTCCGAGAACAAGGTTCACAGCTATGAATGGTGGGGCACCCAGTGAAGTTCACCCTGGACTGTAGTGCTACCCTCTGTCATAAATGCAAGCAATATGGATGGCACAGTGGTGCAGAGGTAGCATTGTCACCTCACACCAAGGGGTTGTCTGGTTCAATTCTCAGCTGGGGTGCCTTCTGTGTAGGGTCTGCATGTCCTCCCTGCATTCATGTGGGTTTCCTCTGGGTGCTCTGGTTTCCTCCCACATTACAAAGACATGCATCTGGAACATTTCTACCCCAGCCTCCGCTATAAATTGGCTTGTTCCAAGTCACACTTTCCCAGTTAACAAATGTTAAATAAATAAAATACATACAAATAGTTTTGATTCCTGCATGTTTTGAGGAAGCAAAAATTTAATATGAGTCTTACATTTCCTGCTACTCTCACTTTATCCAGAAGGTCACTACAAATATCTTTACACACTCTTCAGGAAGCAGAGTGGTTTATGAATTCCTCCCATTCTGTTGGGTCCAAGTCATACACAAAGATGGTGAATGGCCAAAGTTCTGGGATTGCTGGCACTAGAAAGCATGATCAGTCTGCTTCCTTATCACTGCAAAAACAGCAAACACCAATAAAGGATAAAGACTTGTTCCAAGATTCTTCTAGGGATGACGATATGTGAGGAAAATCCCAACAGATTCAGGAGGAGAGTCACCTCCTTATCAGTCTTAAACCTCATTGCCAGCAAATGAGTAATGGGGATCACATTGAGCTTTCTGGCCTGGAGTTTTCAACACCAGAAATCTCTCCAATGAGCTATTGCAATTGGAGCAGTCATGAAGTAACGTAGCCAGGGGACTTGAATAAAAATGTTTAAAGCTGACTTGAGATTATTTCAGTTGAGTGACTTATCAGGTGTTATAAACTTTTTTTTTTTTCTACTAGGTTGGTGAAGAGTCTCATAACAAAACTGTTAAGCATCCAGCCTTAAAATATGCCAAGCCTATCTTGGGTTCTTGTTTGTTAAGGGAAGCATGTCCCTGAAGTGTATAAAATGGCTGGGTGTGATGGGAGCGTAAATGTTTCAAAGTATTTTCAAGCACTTTCTTTTGTGACACACCCATTGAATTAGGGACATTGTTCTTGTAGCGAATGATTTTCCTTTCTGTTGTCTACTTTAATCTTATTGCAGTGTATTGTATTACTTTCATTTATTGTTTTTATTATCTAGTGCATTGTGTTAGGGCACATATCTAATATCTGATCTGGACTGTATTTAGGCTCGTTCACATTATTTGAATTAACTAATTCAGCTGGTATAGTGCGGTTTGGTTGCTAGGGGGATTGCAGGGGGTTAGTGCACAACACTGTGTAGTTATCCCAATAAGGATCAGGATGTTCTGGTGAATAAATGGAGTGACCATGAGGTGTTTGTGTCACATGGAATTGCAACCTGCCACAAAGCAGCCACAGTCCTAAACATCTTGAGGCAATGTAAAGCTGAGGTAGTATTCCATCAGGAACCTAAAATAAAAAGGAAGAGGTCTGACTTAGCTTTTAAAAAATGGCCCAGCAAAATAATTTTGTTATGTGCCAATACAGCAAAGCATGGGGTAGCCACACTGATCCAGTATCAGTTAAAATGGAAGATACATGGGAGATGGATGGTAACTAAGTTGGTTATGGGGCTACTGATTTAATATTAGCTGATGTATATCTTCTAAATGAAGACAACCAAATGGGTTAGCATAGTTTAGGCAGAGCATCAATTCTGTGATACAAGATAATTTGGGTATAGTAGTAGGAAGGACTTTAAAGTCCTTCCGGATCCAGCTGTAGATAGAATCCACAATGGAACTCTTCATCCCCTGAAATGCTCCAGGGAACTGTCTTGTTTTATAGGGGATCTTCAGTACTGGATGCTTGGAGGATACTAAACCTCTCTAATGTAAATTACACTTTCTATGCACATGGGGTGGCAATTAGATTTGATTTATGACTAGTAAACCGGACTGTTATGGCAGGAGCTGTGGATGTTTAAATTGCTGCAGCAGCTTTATCAGATTATGCTATGGTGGCTACAAAGTGGGCAAGGGCTATGGGAATGATAGGGTATTACCAGTGAAAGTTTGACCCGATTCTGTTACAAAAAGACAAGATGCGCGAGAGCAACAGAACTCGTATTAAGAAATTTTGGGAGGCAGCAAGGCTGCCAAATGAGAATATCTTTGCATTATGGAAAAGGTTAAAATCAAGATACAAGTCCTTTAGTAGGCAAGTACAGGCAAATAGCGGAGCAAAGCCAGATCACTGACTAGCCGCCCTTTCTGTCAAGCTGCATGATCTTGAGAAAGTGTTTAAATCCCAGAACTATAATGGGGAAGAGGCACTTTTGGAGATTAAGGCCATTACATAAGAAATGAGATTGATGCATTATGTATGATGAGCACAATACTTTTGTTATAATTATCATGTCTCATTACACAGCCTCACTATGTTCTTAGGACAGTTATGTCTTGTGAAGTACGTATGTAACATACCCTTACCTGTATTAGTTAACTTATTCAAGTGCAGCCATCTGAAATATATTTAAAAACAAAAATGCTGACTTTTACATAGGAATGCATTCTCAGGACTAATTAAAACCACACACATACAGGCCTCTCTGAAGTGTATCTCCTTTCTTTCTGAAATTAGTATATCTCAAATTTCTACACATAGCAGGTAGTTCTCCTTTGGCAATGTCGATTAATAAGCTAATTTTCAATTTTTGCATGCTTTACCCAATGGGTTAGAATGCCACCTGGTACAACAACATTTTAACACTGTATAAATTCCAACAACACAATATGTCACAGTTTATCCTTTTTTTCCTTCCAAACCACAAGGATTAAAAGCCATGCCATTAAGCATTCCATTGTTATACACTGGAACCTGTGTCAGTAGGTTGAGCAACACATATGACAAAGCTCAATGCCATGTTCACACCTTTATTTCTCTATGGTATACCAATGTCTGCCAAGGAAATAAGAGATATACATCATAGATATTCAGGTGAATTTTAAATGAAATATCATCATTGTCATGTTTAACAAATTGTACACACATTAGCTTTATGTTATATCTGAAACATTAATGATGTATGCTAAATAGAAAACTTTAGTTATGCAAGCATTACTGATACGTTGCTTACAACATATTTAGTATAACTTTTTTAGTTTTACAGTCCTAATCACAATGTTGTGAGAAATTGAATTCCAACACGCTTTTTAAAAGTATCTTTTAGCTGGATTAGAACACTTAATCATCTGTGTTCTTTATTTAAATTCCCCTGCACTTATACCTTGTACCACAGAGATAGGTATGTGACAACTGGAATTTCTCCACTCATTACTGGTTATTGCTGAGTGAAGCACACCTTTGACAGGCATGTTTACACTACATAAATCAGCCCAAACTTAAATGTTCACTTTTTCCTTAGGTAGTGAACCATGTTTACATGCTGTTGAGTGGACAGCAGATGCAGATTAAACAAAATTAAAAAAAAAATACTTATTGAAAATCATTGAAATGTAATCTCTAAACAGGATTCTAATAACACATCATGTGCCTTGTTTCTCTCAGTTCACTACATTTACAACTTGTGCCACAGAGAAAGTTACCTGACAGGTGTATTTTCTTCAGTGAGTAATATTCAGAGTGCTGATGGCTGTCCAGTGCTGCCAAGTTTGTTTGTGCTACAAAAGACAGCCTAAGCTAAATTTTTCACTTTTTTTCCTTAGGTAGCTTGTGTGCTGCCAACTGGAGAGCAAACACAGATAAAAAAAAATACATATTGAGAATAAATGAAATGTGTTCTCTAAACAGAATTCAAAGATTGCATTGTGTGCCTTATTTCTCTCAATTAACTTCATTTATACATTGAGCCACAAAGTTACCTGACTCTGTATTTCTTCACTGAGTACTGTCCAGCATGCTAACAGCCTCACAATGCACCCAGGCTGGTTTGTACTACATAAGGAAGCTGAAATTAAATTTTTTACTTTTTTTTTTTTTACATTTCTCCTTAGATAGTAAACCATGCTTACATACTGCCAAGAGGACAGCAAATGCAGGTTAAAAAAATAAAAAAATCAAATACATATTGTGAATAGCTGAAATGTATTCATTTAACAGGATTTGAACAATGCATTGTGTGCCTTATTTCTCTCAAGTCACTTCATTTACGATGTGCCACACAGAAGGTTATCTGACAGGTGTATTTTCTTCATGAAGTACTATCCAAATTGCAAACAGCCATGCAGTGCTACCAGACTGGTTTTCCCTACTTATTGCAGCCTAAGCTGCATTTTTCACTTTTTCCTTAAATTGTGACAGTTCATTTTATGCTGCCAAGTGGTATGCAAATGCAGAAGGCAAAATTTATCAAAAGCATTCACAAACTTTTTTGGATAACAACGTGAAATGAATCACACTGTATACCTAGCAATGAGCAGAGCTACTACTGCATTACAATGACACACAGCCTTCTCATACCTCCTTGTTACATCACTACTATCATGTATGTCTCACAATATCAGGACTTTAGGTAATGCCATGGGAATGGAAAAGGGGGCAGGTAAGAGCAGAAATGCTTTCATTTTTCACACAGCACACATAATATTGACATAATTTCAAATGATATATCCGTCTGTCACTTTTTGTCAATACTGACCTTACTTGAGTTTCCCACCTCAACACCTTCATACAACAAAATGTGTGCCATGAGTTATTATGACCCCCCTCAGTAAAATTATCTGTGAACAGGTTTTGAAACTGCACTATCTGTACTGTTTCTCTTAAGCTCAATATATTTACACATTATGCCACAGTGATGTGTGTAACAACTTGAATTTCTTCAATCAGTACTGTCCAGTGTGCTGAGGAAAGTGCACCAGTTGGGCATTGAACTGCCTCTCACTGCTACTGACCACTGCCAGTCTGTAGACTGCAATGCCAAATGGAGTGCAAACAATCTGGGGGAAAAAAGACACATTTTGAAACAAGTACTGTAAATGTACATTTGTGATGATTAATCAGCTTTGTTATCTTGCAACAGGAACCTATATGGATTTGAACCCTCAAACCAGTATATTAAGAACAATCATTTCAAATTCTCTCTCACATTGGCCACAGACAAAGACATATTAGCAATGAAAAAAAGTGTTTAGATGTACTCAGAATGTAACATTGTATCAAGTCACATTGAAAGTTAAACAGAACCCGGTTATAAAAGTTGTTTCTCATTTGCCAGCAAATATTTGGATGATTGGAATACTTGCAACAGTTAGGATACCCATGTATCCACACAATATTAAACAAATAGTGCAAACACTGCAGTTGAATTCCTCTCTTTATTGTGCCTCATTCCCTTTTCTGTGCTTTCCTTAGAGCAATGCTATCTCATTGTTATAGCCTATGTTATCGGTATTAATGGTTAATGTACTCCCTTGAATATCCACAACATTCCTTAGTAAGAGGCAATAGCTGTGATCATTAAAGCAGCATTTGAATGTTAGGAATGTTGTTCTCCTTAGTCAATGTACTTTTAGATGTTTTGGTAAGTCTCATCTCCCTGACACTCCCCCCGGTAAGTGTACATCAAAGAGGGGACACTGTGAAACAGTGATTGTTCCTGCAGTCAGACTAATCATATCTGCAAGATATTAGCAGGGAACACTTCTCAGTGTTCATCCTTGTTTTGCCAGGATGTGTGCATGAAATCATGTCTTTAGTGCATATTGTGGTATACAGTGATTTAACACCTTATTTGCACACTCACAGTGTTCACAGGTCTGACTCTGCACTGTATAAAGGTAATCATGTAGCTAATGCGCTTGTATTGAAGTGGAGAGACTGTTTTGATACAGAGAGTTTGATACTGCTAAATACCCGCAACCTTTGGAGAATTATCTATTTTCCACATTGCTTTCTTGTTAAGGTATGTCGCTGTTTCTTACATAATACTTTCAGTGTAGCATTAAGGATGAATTGTAATGCCCAGAGGGATGCAGAGTATATTGGGAAAAAGATGCTAAGGAGGAAGCTGCCAGGTAACAGGAAAAGAGGAATGCCTAAGATAAGGTTTATGGATGTGGTGAGAGAGGACATGCAGGTGGTTGGTGTGACACAGCAAGATGCAGACGACAGGAAGAAATGGAAACGGATGATCCGCTGTGGCGACCCCTAACGGGAGCAGCCGAAGGAAGAAGAAGAAGTTCAGTCCATTTATTTATCACTCTGTTTTTTCTTTATCCTTTACTGTCGGCATAGCCCATCTGTATCAGTTATGTTTGCATTACAAAATGTTTGCTTCAGAATGGTACCCGACTTATATTTTGTAGATTTTATTTTATTGGAAATGAACAATTACAAATGAGTATAGTATAACTTCCTAGCAATGTCAGGTATTTCACATGTGTTAACACAAAGAAATGTGTTATGTTTCTGATATCTACCTACCCAGCAGTGGAGATAACACTATGATAGTTTTCTACATTTCTATTTGTACAGTGTTAATTATTATTGTTAATGCTGTGATAACAGTTACACAAGCCTGGTCTCTGCATTACAGAACTATTATATATTGGGTATTTTATTAAAAAAATGGGGGGGTCCTAACTGTTTCTGTCTGTTTTCTGTTTAATCTCATACAGGGATATGGCACCCAAGAATAAATCTGTACCCTGCAAGCCACCAAACACTGATGCAGAAAATGAGGTAATTATCCAGGCCTTATGTTGTCATGGAGCTTTTATCTTAGGGAGAGGAAGAGGTGACCAATCTGCCTGACAGAGGACATGGCAGCAGGTGGTCAATGCCATCAATGCTGTTGGAGGGCATGGGAGAAGTTACTCTCAGATATAACACAGGGCAAGTGATATGATAACCTCTGCCCACTGTAGGGTGCCTGCAGTTGCCCAGGAACAGGTAACTATGGGAGGTGGTCCTGCTACCAAACTACCACAAATTGAAGCAGAGGAGTTCCTGTCCACTGTCAGAGATCCAGATAGCTCAGCAGAGGGTTCACACAGAATCCTTGATGCTGGTGCTAATGTAGACAATAGACCCAATGTGTCATTGTTATATCTTTATATGTATATATCTTATATGTCTGATATCTGTAGAGCCAACAATAAGTGTTAGTCAGATGACACAGTAATAGAGAGATAAAGGAGGGTGCTGGGGTGCAATTCAACAAGTCAATAGATGTTAGTATGAGAACGTTCTTAATTTGTACATGTAAGGGTATTGTTCTCTGTGTTTTCTTTAATTTGCAGCATGATGCTTATTGGTCTTCTTTCCTTTTCCTTCCTTACATGCAGGGAAGTTTGGATTGCAGGCTGCAAGACCACCTGCACAGCATGGTAAGCATATATTTGGTTATTGTTATTACTGTATATAAGATAGATTCATGTCTAACTGAGAGTAAAATGTGTGTTGCTTTAGCATCTATTATAGGTTACATAACTTTCATATAAGCAAAGGGTTTAATCAAGTTTATTCTCTGTTTCTCTGTTTTCTGTGCTTATTGCTCGTTAATCATAGGTGTTCCTGACAGTGGCACTGTGGAACTCCTACCACCTGTTGTCAGAGTATCAGTAGCCTCTGTTGATGATGGTGACAATGAAGAGGCACAATCTAGGGGTGAAGAGGGCCACTGTGACACTGAGGTTATGGCTCCCACATACCCTTCCAATATATTGGATGTAGTCTGTATGCCTATGCATACTCATGATTTTTGATATAGGATAGGTTGAGGGTAACACAGTTGATCAGGGTAGTGTGGTTACTCCAGTTGCAGACCTGGTTTCTTCTCCCTGTAGCCATCATAAGGGTGAGGTGCCACACAGTTAGAGTTAGTAGAGGAGCTCAGGGGAAGCCTGCTGTCCACCTTCCTCCTAATGCTGGTGTGTCATTAGGTGCAGCCAGACATATGTGTAGGGCTGTAGTGTCGGCACAGGCATGTTCCACCAGGACCTCAGAAGAGATAGTGCGAGTATTAAACATCATGCATTCCATCATGCATGATTCCCTGAACCATGTGGATGACTCCTTGGACAGGATGAATCGCACACTGGATCAAGCAGTGTCTGTGCTGGAATATCTGCTGAGGAAGGGTGGGCATCCATGTGGCCAGAGAGTTGCTACATCTTCTGGTGTTAGCAGATTTGGCTGTGCAATACCCCCTTCTGTAGTGACACTGCTTTCACAGCTCCATTAGTGACTGTGGTGTCAACACCCAGATGTGGTCGGTCATGAGGTCATGGTCCTGGATGTAGTCATGAGGAGAGCTTGTCTGGCAGACATCACTCACATTCAGGTAACACTCCAACTTCAAGCCAGGGCCATGGAAATAGGAATGCAACTCCTGGCAGAGGTGGTTTTCATGGACAGAGGTGATAATGCTCAATCTAGTACTCTATCGTGCATGTTTCACACCTACTCGAGATACCAGGATGTAGTCCTAGCACAGTGCTTGAATGTGTTCATGTAGACACACACATATTAAAAAAAAAATGTCACTTGCCCATACCACTTCACATACCTGTAAACTCTCTAAACAGTATTGTTGATTGCTGTACCTCTGTTGTTACTGGCCCTGAATACAGTATACTCTGATAGAGACATGTGTTTCTTACTCACACACACTTACTTCTTTGGGGTCAGTTTTGCCCTCCTACCCCTCCCCCCACCCTATGCAAATTATTATGACTGTGTCCTGCCCTTTGCATGTGCCTTTGTGACTTAGGGTTGCATATATGTCTGATACACAGTAGATAGCTAATGTTTTCTTACTCACAAGCTTTCATTTATAATTATGCATTGCGGAAAAAAATATCGATTCTTGTTCTTACTCATTTGTGAATGATTGATTACATAATTATTGAATCGTATTTTATTTCAGTAAGTATTGTAAGTAAAGCAGTGGAAACAGTAGGTAATTCAGTCTTACTTCCTGATATAGTTGTGCAAATGGGTCTATATTATTAGTTCGAATGCACAATTCTCCAAACGCCAAAACATCAAACTGGGAAGTTCGAAATGTCACAATAATGAAGCCGTGGAACACTAAATTATTTCCCAGGGAAAAAATTTGGTGGGATGTTTCTGAGGCTTTGCTATTTCCTCCACTGTGGTGCGATCTCAGATTTGGTATATTTAAGTGGGGGTGTGGTGTGGGGGGCACATCTCCCCACGTTGGGTGGTGTGGGGGTGAAGCCCCCCACATTAGGAACAGTCTGAAGTGTACGTGTGTTTTTTGGTTTTGTACCGGAACAGAGATTTTTTTCCCTGAGAAAAAAAATCACTGTTCTGAGTGTTCGAAGTTATTGTATTTCGAACTTCTGGGTTCGACATTTACGTAGTCGAACTTATGACAGTTCGACTATGTGATATAGATCCGTGCAAATGAGGGTATAATTAACATGTTCCACATTTTATAGACAGTGGTCAATTGAAATGCTTGATGCACAGTATTGGTCAGAATATGTAACTGTATATTGCAAAAATCAGACATAGGAAATATTACTGACATAAATGTACACCTCAGACAAATGCTGTGCTTTGGGGCATATAAATATTTCCATATGAGAATTCTCTGTTATATGACCTTCTTATTTTCTTTACAGGTTCCACACTTACCTTGTCATTATTGCAGGTAACAATTGTGTCCTTGAGGGTTATCCCTGTCTGACACTATCAGAACACAGCTATTACATGGTTTATTAAATGTTGTGAAGTTTAACAGGCAACAGTTTTCATATATGGATGTGCATGGGATCCTAGGCGTTGACCTGGGTAGTGATTGTGTATACTATCCTCTGCCTGTTTCGTCTGCTATCACCATCTACAGCTGTTGGTTCAAACTCAGACTCCTCATGTTTATGGGCTGCTGCTGTTGCTGGCCTGCCTGTGGTCCTTGAAAGTGTGGCCTTGCCCCTTGCTGTCCTTGTTGAAGCTGTTTCCTGAGAATTATATTGTGTAACATGGTACAGACAGTAAGTATTTCAGCATAGGTGCCTGGGTTGTACTGCGGTGCACCTCCTGATGTGTCTAGACACTGGAACCTTGATTTGAGCAATCCAAACACACATTCTATGATATTCCTAGTTTGGGTGTGGCTCTCATTGTATCCATTCTCAGTGGGGCTGTGTGGGTTTCTCATGGGTGTCATGAGCCAGGGCTCCATTGCATAACCTGCGTCTCCACTAGATGCCCTTGAACAATGTCACCTCTAGCAAACCTGGTGTACAGCTGACAGGTGTGCCATATGTGTGAGTCCTGGAATCTGACTAGGTTACCTGCACAGACACTGTAGATGATCCTTTGGACATTACAGACAACATGACAGTTTTCAGAGTGGAAACCTTTTCTGTTGATGTACCTCCTTCCCTTTTGTCCAGGTGGGACTTTTATTTATACGTGCATGCAATCTATAGCCCACAATACTTCAGGGAAGTGTGCTATGGCATAGACTTCCTGCATGGTTCTTGCTCTCTCCTGTGGTGTGAGTGGGAAACAGATGAGATCTCTTGCATGTAGTAGCACTGTATTTAAAAATTGATGTAATATTCTAGAGGCTGATGCCTGTGATACCCCTAATATATCCCCTGTGGGTCTCTGGAAGGTACCCGTAGCTAGTATATGTAATGCTACACATATCTTTTTTTCCACTGGGATGAGTTCTCCACAATTCACTTGGGGCTTGAGGTGGGGGTGGCAGATGTTGCATATTTCTTCCACTGTTTCCCTGTCCAGCCTGTATCTCTCAGCAATTTCTATGTCATGCAGTCCATGAGAAGTCAAATGGGGTCTAAGACCCTTCTTCTTCTTCTTGCCCTAGGTCCGGCAGCAGCAGCAGCATCCTGATTTAAATCCTGTTGTGCATACAGCATAATGATAGCAGCAACAAGCCCTGACATGCTTTTTTTTTTCTGTGTGTAAATTATGCTTGTATTCCAGAGTTTTGGTGTTCAGGGCAAATGACTACACTGAGTGTACATGATTGCTTTATAACTTTCTGAATAGCTCCGCCATGTTGGATTGGTTAATTTGCATGTACTTTGGCTCTTTATGCTGTCATTAGCATAGTCTGCAGTTTGCCTTTGTTTTGCATCTCTACACATTGTGTAAGAGCCATTTAATGAATATCAAATAGCTCGTTATCATGTAGCTGTTAATGAATCCAGACCAGTATCTTTTTCAATGTTATATCTCTCTTTGCTATATACAGGCATATGTCTATTTCTAATGAATGTTCAACACTCAATGCATGCTCTGTTCTTAAATGTTTATCCAAGCTTTTGTAGTTTCTTTTTCTCTCATGTATGTACACTTACCTATACTTTATATTCCTTATGATATCATGTAACTGTATTTTATGTATGTGTCAAAACTGTTGTTAAATGGTCAGCTTTTCTCCCTGGGCCTCCACTGAAAAAGGTTTTATCCTAGTCGGACTTTCCTGGTAAACAGAGAATAACTAATTAACTAACTCATAAATAAATAAATGTTCAGTGAATGATGCATTTTCAGTGCAATTTGTTCAAAACATAAGTTTGCTTCACTTAATTTTTCAGCTCCAGTGTAAACCATTAAAGCTTTCCTGCATGCAGGACTGGGCAATGGTGCTCTGTCATGTGGGGTAAGGGAGTAAGAAGAGCAAAGACTAATACTTTGTATTAAATTGCATGTGGGCAGGTGAACAGAAACAGGTGAATGAATAAAGGATAACCCTATCAGATGTGTTTCTCAAGAGCCAGTATCACTGAAGCAGTGTAATAACATTAATAGCTATATTGTTTCAAATTAACGAAATGCAATTAAGAAAATGAATAAAATGTAAGTTAAAAACATTCTATACTTAAATGTGCTTCTCTCTCCTCAGAGCACAATGTTTTATCATTAGTATTTATTAACTGGGAAAGTTCGACTTGGAACAAAGTCAATTTTCAGTGGAGGCCCAGGGAGAAATGCTCCAGATGCATGCCTTTGTAATGTTGGAGGAAACCCACACAAATGCAGGGAGGACATACAGACTCTGCACAGAAGGTACTCCAGCCTAGAAGTGAACCGGAAAACCTCTTGCTATGAGGCCATAAAGCTACTGCTGCACCACTGCACCATCCACTATAGTAGTAGGCTGAGAAAGATGCCAAATTTTAGTTCAATGATTATCACTAGGCTATGAGTAATTAATTATTTATAGGGTTATTTACTTTAAAAATAAATAATGATCAAATATTAGTATTATCCTCCATTTAAAAATTAAATTTATTAGAGGGAAAAATATAAACAGCACAGAGTGACAAAGGATATATGCACTTCCAGAAAAGGAAACTTGTAGTTAAACAAATATCTGTGTCTAATATTAGACTGGAGAATGGCCATTACATTGAATACTGCATGTTAGGCAGAGTTCATTACTGAAAAGCTGCTTCTTGCCAAGCCTTACAAGACTGTCTTTCATCTTCTGCATACTAGTAAAAGAGGCAAAAGGAAAGGAAACTGAGATGCTGAGCTTCTATGCATACAGCTGGGAATAAGTGAAGAAAAAAAGCAAAACAATCATATAAAATAATAATTCCTTAAGTGTAGCTTTCCTATAGACTAAGTGTTTAAGACTTTTTTAAAATTTACGAGCTACAAACATCAGTAATTATGTCCTATAACATTTGAAGAGATCAGGAAAAGAAAAAAATAATTACATACATGAAAGCTAAACATGAACAGAATAATACATGTGCACCTTAGCCATCCAACCTGCTCACTTGTCACCTGCACAAGGTGACATCAGAATAATACATATGCACCTTAGCCATTCAACCTGCTCACATGTCACCTGCACAAGGTGACATCAGAATAATACATGTGCACCTTAGCCATCCAACCTGCTCACGTGTCACCTGCACAAGGTCACATCAGAATAATATATATGCACCTTAGCCATTCAACTTGCTCACATGTCACCTGCACAAGATGACATCAGAATAATACATATGCACCTTAGCCATCCAACCTGCTCACTTGTCACCTGCACAAGGTGACATCAGAATAATACATATGCACCTTAGCCATCCACCCTGCTCACTTGTCACCTGCACAAGGTGACATCAGAATAATACATATGCACCTTAGCCATTCAACCTGCTCACATGTCACCTGCACAAGGTGACATCAGAATAATACATGTGCACCTTAGCCATCCAACCTGCTCACGTGTCACCTGCACAAGGTCACATCAGAATAATATATATGCACCTTAGCCATTCAACTTGCTCACATGTCACCTGCACAAGATGACATCAGAATAATACATATGCACCTTAGCCATCCAACCTGCTCACTTGTCACCTGCACAAGGTGACATCAGAATAATACATATGCACCTTAGCCATCCACCCTGCTCACTTGTCACCTGCACAAGGTGACATCAGAATAATACATATGCACCTTAGTCATTCAACCTGCTCACTTGTCACCTGCATAAGATGACAGAGAAGTAAACCAGCTCTTATGGACTTTTCACCTATCACCTAGCTTCCTTATGAAAGAAAAAAAATGCATTAACTATAGCAGCAAAATAAATGATCTAAATTGGGCGAATATCTAAGAGCAAGGATTTTGGCTCTGTTTTACAGACTGAAGAGAAGAGAGGGAGAGAGAAAGAGAGAGACAAAAGACTGAAGGGAGGGAGACTAAAAGCTGAATAATCAAAGTGCTTCCCACCTACAAGGACACAGTGCTATATTCATGCACTATCAGACTCACACTCAGTATGTTTCAAAAATCACTAGATTGGCTGTCCCTGCCTGCTGTTTATCAATTAATATCGTACCTGTTTGCCCATTGGCCCTCATCTCACCTATAGCATCATAGTACATGCAGAAGATTAAGAGAATATCTTTGATAAAATGAATCTGAGAATTAGATCAATGAGAACTATGTGTAATGTCATACCTTTGAGACTCTGGAGTCACGTGTATCCTCTGTCATTGGACAAATTTGCACAAGGAAGTCCAGTTTCACTGCACTTAGAGTTGCTCACACTTGCAAGACGTGAACTCCTTATTGAAATACTTCTACAGGATAGTAAATGTTTTCAAGGTTACTTACATTCTTAACATTTATTTCATTACAATGTTGCTGCACCAATATACAAGCTCAAGAAACTTGTGATTAGGAGGCATTAGAGCACAGCCCTCTTCTACAAACTTTCAGTTAGGGACTGAATACCACATAGTTTTGTTACTTATCTTGTGACCCTAAAAAGTTATTTGCTACTTGGTAATACTGAGTAAAAAGTTTCTCGTTCCAGTATATTTTAAAGGTTTCCACATCTACAGCAACAGTATATGTTCTAAAAGGACAGTGGTTCTTATGTAAAGCATTATTTTAGCCTGTACTGTAAACAGAGAATTGAATGAATGCTCCTCTGGAATGCTTCTCCATGCTGATATAGACACTCGGCAATACCCCTGCTCTGTATGGACATGTTTCATTAGTTTTTGTCCTGGGCAAATGTAATATTTGGTAACTCCACTCAAATGTTTAATCCTCAAACAGTCCTGACTTTCAACAGATAAATATATATATATATATATATATATATATATATATATATATATATATATATATATATATAGTTCCCTGCAAGTTCTTCACAGAGATAGTCCCAGCATATGAATTTTAGGTGTGGCGTATGTGTACATGCAAGTGTGAATGTGCATAAACATACATGGATATACATACATACATATAAATATATGTATACACACATATACACACACACACACACACACACACACACACACACACACACACACATACACACACACACACACACACACACACACACACACACACACACACACACACACACATACATATATATACATAAATACATACAGACTTGTTCATACACACATAAATATATGGATGTACTTTGAAATATCAAAGTAGCAAAAGGTTGAACATCTCAAAGAATCAAAACTTAGAAAAATCCAAAAAAAAAAATAAAAATAAAAAATTTCAAACACGAACAAACTTAAAAACTTATTAAACAAACAAAATAGCAGCGAAATAAACTGGAGCCTGCATAAACTAAAAGACAAATTTAATGAGCGCTTTCGGAAAAGCTAGTACTTCTCCTTCATCAGACAACTTACTAAGCAATTAGTTTTCCTTATATAACTTTGCATACAATCAATTAATCAATTAAATTAAACCAAAACCTAAATTAAAGAAACAGAGCAGTAGACTAACCTTAACAGCTAAAGGCTAAAAGCAACGTAACGTAAACAGTTTTTTACATATATTGTTTCAAAATTCAGTATCCAAAAATAAATTATTGTGTTAATAATGAATATTGTATCGTAGGCATTTTGGTTTAGATAATTGGTTCAGATAAATGTTTTATTTATGGTATTTTACTTGAAAAAGTTTTTTAACATATCTTAATGAATTACATGAATTTCATTATTAATTTCTGATGGAGAAGTACTAGCTTTTCCGAAAGCGCTCATTAAATTTGTCTTTTAGTCGCTGCTATTTTGTTTGTTTAAAAAATAAAAAATTCCCATGTTTTTGTAGGGGGAAAGTCTGCCTACAACCTAAACACCCCTTGCTAATTATATGTACCAACACCAAGACTGCATCACCAAGGGAAAAGGCAAACTTGAACTTCCTGCTGTTCCACAACCTCCTGCAAAGTAATGCCAGCAGAAGCGATCATCAGTGGCAGCTCATGGTATTGGACTGCTGGGCTGCACCCCCCCCCCAACAAATTTTGTCAAGGAAAAAAATGATTAAATAGTTATTTTTATATACTAGTAACAGTGAGAACTGCAAACTAGTGTGTAATGTTGAAGACAAGGTGATTTGCGGAACTTGGAGCTGTGCGCATGCATACTCAAGTTCCATTTTACAAAAAAAAAAAAAAAAAAAAAAAAAAGGAAAAAAACAATTTTTCTTGTAGCTGGAGTATATAAAAACAGTCTGGATGCATCAATGAAGATGCCCAGAAGTCATTGCAGTTTTAACTGTTAACAGCAGTAAATTAGACTTTGACTGGACTATTAAGTCAGCAGCCACGTCACTCTTGAGCTGTCTTCCCACGCTTTGAGTTACGGTTAATTTGTGAGGGAGAGAACAAGAGTGACGGACGATCAAGAAACAAAACAAAACAAAAAAAACTGAATGTAATCTCTGGGTCATCATTTAAATTTGTTCCACTTTTTGTTAGGTAAATAAGAAAAGCCAAGGATTCCTTGGCAAGGAAGTTTAAAAAAAAATAAGTTCTGAGTGCTTTTTTTTTTTTTTGGCTGGGACAACCAGATACATTCTGCATTTTTTTAATGACAGGGTCAACCGGATACTTGTATATATATATTTTTTCCCAGCAGGGTTGAACAAACAATTTCTTATTTAATTATTATGTCCTGGCAGTCTGCAGTGAGTCAGTATTTTAACTGTTATCTAGCTGTTTCATTTTGAGTAGGTGTCTTCAGCTTAAAACACACAGTCACCAACTCACTGTGTGGAAAATTAGACAAACAAAATTAAATGTGAGCTTTATTCTCCTGGCCGTAGCTACAAGCTTTAAACATACCAAGGCCATTCAATGCATACAAATTTTTTATAAAAAAATAAGACTCATTACGATGTTAAATGTAAGATGCCGGAAACAATCAAATCATAACAAGTGCATACAGGCTTACACCACATAACAGGAGGTGCTGTGTGTGTGTTGGTTTTAAACATGTTTCAGAAAAAAAATGTCTAACCTCAAGAAAAACTGCAAAGCAAAATGCATTTTTAAAACATTTTCTGCTATGTTTCAAAATGTTGTACCAGTGGACAGACATTAAATTGCCCACCTACCTTTTCTTTCTGGTGCTGAGTCTGATAATTATAGAATGAGTCCTTAATATACACTGGATGTACATAATAAAAAGTCTGTATTAGTAAAATGGTAGTGACTGAAAATATAGTAATTTTTGCCTTAATAATGCTTGTGGCTTTCAGTGTTTGCCTAGAAAAACATTCAGTGGTGAAAACAGTGTAATAAAACCTAAGAGCGCAACTAATGTATTTAGTTTTTCTTGGTTTTATATGATCTGAAGAAGACCTGCTTCGCTAACCTTAGGAAAGTTAAAATAATATATATTTTTTTCATTTGTTAATTCAGGTCTTGAGCAAATTGCTCAAGATCTAGAACTGTGCCTATATGATTATGTCCTTTTATTGGTTTATTTTTTTATTCAGAGAAATTTTATTGCTCATTTCCAAAATAATAAATATTCAAATAATACAACAGACAATAATAATATCATGAATTTTGTTCTTTTATTGCTGGGAACAAGAACCAGAAAACTGGCGCAAAACAAATTGGTGTAAGTAATTCACAACATTTAACTTTTTTGTACATTAAAGCTATGAGTCATTTGAGCCCTGTAGCCATGAATCAATTAAGTTTGGAAGAGGATTGTCATTTAAACACAGAGTTAACATGAGATGACAGAGATTGGGGTTCATTGCACCCACCCACTCCCCCCACATGCACACATATTTTTATTTAAAATGGGTGCACTTCAGCCATGGATTTTCCTTCACTTTCTCTAAATTTAGTGTTTGTGGCTTAAGTTACAATAAATATAGTTGTACACCTATATCCCCATTTGTTATGCTCAGCTGATGCTTCTTGTCAAGGCACAGAATAATTTATTGTACTTCTCTGATTGCCATGTACTGTTGCTACATGCATAACATCTTTATTTATTTCTTAAAGTCAGAGTCATAAATAATCGACAAAGAAAGTGTACATCTGTATAACTAACCAGTGGGCATTAGAGTCACTAAACTGTGCGACAGATTAAAGTTGCCTTCCTTTATAGTCTTTTACAAAATAGTCCATAAAAACAATGCCAATAAAATATTGTCTATTTGAGGTCATTGTCCCAGATTTTGTTGGGTTACACTTTGAGCCCCTCCCATAAATAAATATATCAAATCCACAGTTATAGAAACAAGGATAAAAGGTGAGTTTGTACTTACAACACACATGTGTGCATGTAGAGAAAGCGAGAGAGAGAGCGAGCTAAGCAAATACATAAACATGCAAACTGTATTTTAGCAGAAGTAATTAGTATTTTGCAGGGTGCACAAAACAAAAGATGGGGAGGGCTGATAGGTAGGTACCCTATTCTAATACAGATACTTACTTCAAAATGTAAGCAGCACCTTTGACAAAATGTACAGAAGTTTGTCATCCTAAAGATCGCATGGTTCTGTTTTTGCTGAATACTGAAAGAAAGAAACTTGAAGTAGAAAGTAGAAGTGCACAGCCTTGGTTTAATGTGTGTGTGTGTGTGTGTGTGTGTGTGTGTGTGTGTGTGTGTGTGTGTGTGTGTGTGTGTGTGTGTGTGTGTGTGTGTGTGTGTGTGTGTGTGTGTGTATGTGTATGTGTGTGTGTGTGTGCGTGCGAGCATGTGTGTGTGTATATGTGTTATGTGTCAGTGGTACTAGGCTAGGAAGAAGGCTGAAAAACATTACAAATTAAAATGCAGGAACATGTAACGAGGAATTTTCTATTGTGTCGGAGGCTACGCTGCAGTTAAATATATTCCCTTAGTCAATGAAATTATCCTGCAATATCATACCTCTTAACTGTCCAGATTTGTGGGAATGTCCAGATTTTTGCCTCATATTTTTGATTTGTTCCTCATAAAATTTTTGTTTTTTTCTGGCAAATCGCTGAGGATTGAAGTATCTAAATAATGATTAACATTTCCTTTTCAGACTTCTTATCCTTCAGAAAATGCATGCTAACACAAATCTGTTTTTCTAGCAACCTTCAAAGTTTATAAGGGTGATAGTAAAAAGTAATCTCTATTTTTGGCCCTTGTCCCATCATTATTTAGGCTTTGTCCAGATTTCTTGCACAAAGAGGTTGAGATCGACCAGATACTTTTTAAATGGTACAGAGGAGTTGTATACATTTTCTTCATAGGTTCATAGGTAGGTACTAAGCTATCGGCCCAAGGGCCTAAATAAGCCTAGCCAACAAGGTTTCCTGGCTTATGCCACCCAAGAAAGTTAATTTCCTGTGCCCCTGTCCAGCAGAGCCACAGAAGTGATCCCCGGGGTGTATTTCCTATTTCCCATCCACTCATCAAGATTTTTCTTGAAGAGTGCTAATGAGGAACTTTGCTTGACATAGATGGGTAGCTTGTTCCAGAGTATAGGAAGTCTCTGGGACAGGAATCTATCCCTCCAGCATGTCCTGTTTATTGTGGTGACAAGGTTTAAGTCCCTAGAGCATGTAGCTCGGAGGGATTGGGATTTCTTTAGGTGTAGCATGTCCAACAGCTCTGGGTTTAACATAGCTTTATATGTTAGGCAGAGATCTCCTTAGAGTAGGTGATATGCTACAGAGTAAAGCTGGAGTTTTTTAGATGGTCAGTGTAGGGCATCTGTTTGAGGCCAGTAATCCTCTTTGTGAGGTACTTCTGTGGCCTTTCCAGCTGCTGTAGATATCTTGTGAGGTACATTCTAAAAGGGGCGTTGTATTCTATAATGGGTCTAATGAGTGCCGAGTAGAGGGGAACAATGACCTCTTTTTTCCTGGATGAGAACCCTTTTGTGATGAGGCGTGCCACTTGGAAGGATTTGCTGACTACTGTGGTGATGTGATTATCAAAGGAGAGACTACTGTCCACCTGGGTCCCAAGATCTCATCACACATTTGGCATTAAGTAGACTGCTGTTTATGTGGTAGTTAATGGGTACAGAGTTTTTACCAAAGGGGATGACAATGCACTTTTTGGCATTGAGCTTGAGGCCATGCCTCTGACACCAGGCATCTGTCTCAGTGATGTCACTCTGTAGGATGTCCACATCATTTGGGGACTCGACTATAGCTCCTAGTTTGCAGTCATTTGTGAACTTCATTAGCCAGAAGCCTTCTGTGTTAGCCTGTACTCCAGAGAAGTAGTTACCTAACAGGAGAGGTCCCAGGACTGAACCCTGTGGTACTCCACTTGTCACTGGTTTGAAGTCAGATTTGGAGTCTGCAACTTTTGCAGTGTGGGTTTTGTCAGTGAGCCAGTTGGCAACCCATCTTGTGACGTAGGGATTTATACCTAGTTTAGTGAGTTTAGTTATAATTCCAGAATGGGGGATGGTGTTGAAAGCCTTGGCAAGGTCAAGATAGGCTGTGTGAACCACCTTACCCTCATCTGTGGCTTTGGTGACTGCCTCAAAGAAGTTGATCAGGTTCATAAGGCATGATCTGCCTTTCCCAAACCCAAACTGGGTGGGGTCCAGACTTTAGAGGTTACCAATGTCTTTGTTTATGAGTTCCATGATGTTACGTTCCATGGCCTTGCAGACCAGGCTCATCAGGCTAATAGGGCAATAGTTCACAGGATCAGTGGTGGCTCCCCCTTTGTGGAGTGGGATAATGGTTGCTGTGCGCCATTCAGTGGGCACAAAGCCTGATGTGAGACTATGATTGAACATGGTGCTTAGTTAGGGAGCCAGTTTATTCTGAAGTTCATGTAAAACGCAGCCTGGGATGTTGTCTGGTCCCATGGATGCTGTGTTTTTGGTTTTAGAGAGTGCAGCTTATACCTGCATAGATGTGATTACAGGGACTCTGCATTCTTCCTGTATAGATATGGGCCCTTTAGGGGGTGAGGGGGGGGGGTAAAGTTAGCACTGAACCTATCTGCTAGGATGTTGGAAATATCAGTTGGTTCTATAATTTTTGTGCCATTGTGCTGTCACTCAGAGCAGATCTGGGTGCTGCCATTGAGATTCTTGACATAGCTATAGAATGCTTTGTGGTTGCTCTTAGAATCAGTGGTGATTTTGTTTTCATAGCTAGCTTTCAAGGATCTTATAAGGGATCTCAGCTTCTTACTGAGGCTGACCAGGGAGCTCCTCCACTCATGGGAATGTACTCTCTTTTGCAACAGTTTCCTCCTTCTGTTGTAGAGTTTGTTTATGGCAGGGGATCACCAGATTGGCTTCCTTTTTTTGGAGGATAGCATCTTGGTTCTGTTTGGGAATAGCACGATCCATGCACTTGTGTAAGTGCTCATAGAGTACATTTGTGTAGGATTCAGCAGTTGTAACCGTATTGTCCATCTGCATGGGTGTCATGAAGTTCGCCACTTCTGTCTTAAGAAGCATGAAGTTGGCTTTGGCGAAATTTTTTACCGTGGTTTCCTTAATGGTGGGTGGGGGCGGGATGTGAATATCTAGGGTGATTAGCTTATGGTCACAGCTGACCAATGAGGAGTTGACTTCAGGTGTGGAACACCGGTCACTCATGTTGGTAATGACTAGGTCTAGGATATTGTTGTCCCTGATGGAGGTATGGACAAGTTAATCCAGGGCATTGGAATTTATGAATTCCAGAAAGTGTTGAGCAAAGGAGTTGGTACATGAGTAGTTTTCCCAGTTAATGGTGGGGTAGTTGAAATCGCCCATTATTAGGGTGTTTGGTTGAACCCTAATATTTTCCAGTATATCAAGAAAAGAGGAGTGGGAATCCTGGGGCATGGCGGGGGATCTGTAGCAAGCTACAATTTGGATTGCAGTTTTGCCCAGAGTTAGTTGCACTTGGATAACCTCGGATGCATTATGCTGAGCAACTAGCCTGGAGGTGTGGATATCCTTAATGAATATGGACACACCTCCGCCTTTGGTGCTCTGGTTGAGGTTAGATGGCTGAAAAGTGTGGTATGAGTTATAGCCTGGTAATGCAGGGGTGCTCTCTAGAGCCTTGAACCAGGTGTCAGTCTGCACAGATATCGATGTTCTCCATTTTAAGGAGTGCCTCGAGTGAGTGCATTTTGAGATTTAGACGTCTAGCATTGAGTAGGATTACCCTCAGTTTTTGCTTGCCTGTTCCTGTTATGGTGGAGAATTTGTCATTTGAACCTTGACCAAAAAAGGCACTGTAGGGACAGCAAGACCCTTAGCCAGTATCCGGAATTCTAAGGGCAACAGCTGCAGGCCATCTCTGGCAAAACATCATGGTCTGTCCACCATGTCATCCCAGGCAGACAGATACTGGACCCCCTTAGAATGACACCAGAAGCTTAGCCAATTGTTGAAGTCAATCATTTTGTCCTTGTACTGTGGTATCATTCTGAGTGATGGCAGGATGCTACTCAGGGCTAGGGTCATATCTGCCTGGGCTACAAGATCAGAGAGCTCTTCCATATCTCTTTTTATGTAGTCCAGGGAGGTGTGTCTCAGGACATTCACACCAACATGGACAATGACAGAGTCATATTAGTACTTCTTGTGGAGTGACCTGAGTGCGTGGGTTATGTGGCAGATCTTGGCACCCAACAGGCAGCTGACAGTAACCTTCTCCTTGTTTAGCCTGGTGAGTGGGACATCAGTGTGCCTGACTATAGAGCCACCTATGTCTAGTGTGTTGGGTACGTTGTTTTGCCTTATGGGCTGTGGTTTATTGGCACACTGAGTCTGTGAGCTATGTCTCATTTGGGTTGTGTTGGGGGGGTGGAGGTTGCTTGTGATTCTTCTTTGGAGGTCTCTGATGCTTGAGCAGATTATTATTGAGAGCCTCTGTGAATGTTTTTGTGTTTCTATGTGTGGATTTTGGTGGTGTAGGTTTAGTGGGACTATGTGATATGTGTGGTGTGGTGCAAGTGTTTACCTTGTCCTCTTGACTGTCAAGTTCAGTCTTGGTTGGAGAGAGCTTTACCTCCAGTTTGGCTAGATAAGTGCATCTCTCACAGGTTGTGGTGTTGGGTGGTAGGAGGAGAGGGTTCTCTGTCTACATGAGGCAATTGCTACATTGCCCCAAGATGCCCAGATTCATCAGATAGACAGGAGAGAACACTGGGAGCTGACCCTTGGACATGTCAGAATAAAAAACTGCTTTCCTCTAGACAAGTGACGGAAGTGAGTATAAGAGCTGCTTTTCTCTAAGCAAGTGAGGAAAGTAAGTACAAAAACTGTTTTCCTCTAGGCAAAGAGGAAGGTTGAGTGCTGTAGTTATTTGTAGCTTATTTAGTGGTAACAAGTTCTGAACAAGTGCTGAGCAAAAATAAGTAAATTCAAGTGCTAAAACTAAGAATATGTACCTGGATCTTGTGGTAGATAGGCTACCTACTCCCACTGATAAGCTAGAATGCTTCCCTCCAACACAGAAAGGCTTGGGGGGCTCAGAAGCTTACAAACAGTCCTGGATACAGCAAATCTGTATCTGGACTAGACTAGTTACAGGAAAGGTGGGAAACAAGCTCAAATGCGGGCTTTTAAACCAGAAAGTTGAAAGAGATGGAAAAACTGCCGAAACGGCCAATAAACTACAATTTCTGGGCCAGAAACCACTCTTGTGGTAGATAGGCTACCTAGTGCTTACCACTCCCACTGATAAGCTAGAAGGCTTCCCTCCAACACCAAAAAGCTTGGGGGGCTCATAAGCTTACAAACAGTCCTGGATACAACAAATCTGTATCTGGACT
This sequence comes from Protopterus annectens, assembly GCF_019279795.1. Taxonomy (NCBI): domain Eukaryota; kingdom Metazoa; phylum Chordata; order Ceratodontiformes; family Protopteridae; genus Protopterus; species Protopterus annectens. Next base: position 643,651,124 of record NC_056746.1, on the reverse strand, counting down.
AGACCAGTTACAGGAAAGACAGGAAACAAGCTTAGAAAAAAAATTTTTTTTTGGAAAGGGAGAAAGGAGAAACAGAAGATAATTCAAAATTAAGGACCTAAGTGGCTTGCCCTTCACAAATGTTTTCGCTGTATTAAGTAAAATGAGCTAGTGACAGTAGACTGGAATAGAGCTGGGAGAGAGCTGAACAGATGGGAACTTGTAGGAGTGTCTGAAGTCAAAATATGATCTCACTGTACTCTGTTGAGTGAGCAAATGAGATAGACCCAGGAGGAGTGTTCAAACACCAATTTACAGGAGGGGCGGGCAATTCCAAAGCCACCAAGATTAATACCAAAACAAGAACAGGGAAGGCGGGTGGGAAACTAACTGCAGAGACAGAGAGAGACCACAGTATTCTGTGAAACAATTAAATAGAAAAATAAATAACTACAGAGAGAGACACAGACCACAATATTCAATGAAACAAATAAATAGACAGAAAAATAAAATGCAGTTCTTGACATCCTGGAGCTGGAGTATGGCAGGGTCAACCAGATAGTAGTAGAAGGCCGAATCTGCAGTGAGTTGGCTGTTTTAAGAGCTGCTTGTGATATTCTAACAATATGCTGGCAAGGCATGCTCAACCAGATACGTGTAGGTGTTGCACTTGTATGTGTATTGGTGGATGTTGATGACTTCTGTTTATTTTTTTATATTATGTTCTGACAGTTAACCTGATACTAGGGAGGGGGCCAGTTGATGATTTTCTTTTTTTAATATAATACACTGGCAGGGTCAACCAGGTACTAGTGGTATGTGTGTTTTGGGGGCTGTTGATGGTTTCTGTTTTTTTTTAATATGCTATCCTAGCAATGTTAACCAGATACTAAGGAGGCAATGTGTTTTGGGGACTGCTGTTCTTTTTTTTAATATAATGTACTGGCATGGTCAAACAGATACTAGTGGTCTATATGTTTTTGGGGATACTGATGACTTTCTTTGTTTCTTTTTTTGTTTTTAAAATAATACCCTGGCAGAAGTCAAAGAGATACTAGGTATGCAGTGTGTTCTGGGGTGCCTTTTGTGTATGACATGTTCTTTTTTAACCTAATATCTTTTTGTAGGGTTAGTCAAGATAAATTAGGACTGTTTGTCAATGTTTTGTTGTTGAAACAAACTACTTTTACATGACTACAGTGTGTATGGGTGAACTGAAGCAAGATCCCATGCAAGTTTTTGGCTATGTGATGTGAAAGAAATACAGAAATGTAACCGTGGTCTTTTATTTTCATTATTTTCAACATTGTAGAAAGCAGATTTTTCTGGGTAGGCAGTTGGAATGGGTAGTAACGCATGCGCGCAAATGGAATGACTACAGTTCTGGCTTGATTTGCAAGAGTAATGTACATTTCAGTGAAGTAAGATTGACCACAAGCTCTGAACTCTGAATATTGCTTATGTGAAGAAAAAAAAGAATACTTACCTTAATGACAGTGGGCAGGATTCACGAAGCCTCCTTGTAAGAGTTATAACTCTTACACGGAGGCTGCAGTTAAACGGAGTGATGTCAGCATGCTCTGCATATTCATGAGAGCATGCTGAATCACACCTAAGGCTAACACGGTCCATGGAAGACAGTAGGGGGCGTGTCCGTAGGCCGAGCCCTGCAAGCGGACACGCCCCCAGAAGAGTAAAAATGCCCAAAGTAAACACCCACGACTGAGGCCATGGAAATGTGAATAAACACAACACAACACATGCCCCCACAGACTATGAACATAAAATATATAAATGAACATGTCACATGTTATATATTTTTTTTTAATCGTAAAGATGTTTGCCCGTGAGTGCGCTTGTTTGCGCAGGCGTGCCCGTAGCTTAGCCACAGTTAGCAGTCAGTGGAAAAGGATATAAGAACTAAATATGCAAAGTAAGCCAAGAAGCAATAGTGTAGCGGTAGAGACGTCGGCTGAAGAGCAGGCATTCATGGTTCGAGCCCCCACAACATCAATTTTTATTTTTAGTAAAATAAGCACGAAACAAGTCCCTGACAAATATGTACACATATAAAATTATATTTTATGTTAAATGTAATGAAATAGTCCATTTATTTTGAAGAAATGTGAGATAAGAAAACAATAATAAATGTGAGATGTGACTATAGCTGAGCTACAGTTTAACAAGGTGAGTGCATCTGCCCGTAGCTGAGCAATGGTTTAACAGGTGCAAAATGAGTGCCCATAGCTGAGCAATGGTTTAACAGGTGCAAAATGAGTGCCCGTAGGTGAGCAGTGGTTTACCACGCTGAAACTGTGTGCCACTAGCTGAGCTGAGCGTAATATGCGTGCTAACAGCCAGATGAGGCGTAAACCAGCATACCCCATTTGCGCGGAGCTGCGCACCGCGCTAACAAGCTAACCGGCGGGCAACGTTGAGCAAGCTGTAACAAAACTGCCTTTACACAGACACACCCCCTAGCCTGTCTAGACAGTCATAAAATATAAAAAGCAGTGGCCAGGTTCGAACCCAGGATACCATGCACCATAGTCAAGGTACTGAACCACTAAGCCACAACAGCTGTACTTAGAAATGCAGTAATAGCAAATATATAGGAATGAATAGAAAGTGGAGCATGACAAAGCAGGTTTTGTGAAGTTGATACAATTCCAAAATGGCCAATCACAGATAAGTGCGGGAAAAACGGCATATATAAGCCCCATAGGCGGGAATACACAGCATAAACGATTGTAGAACTGACTTGCAGCCAGAATGTCAGGAGTAGGTGAGGGTAGTTGCTTTCGAGCACAGAGGTGGGGTGTTGAGGAGTCCAGATACATGGTCTGGCTCCTAGTCCACAATCATGAGGCCCAACTCATGCAGGGCCAGGTCCTGTGGGGAGCATATAGGGCTGAGGCGTGGGACCGGTTGGCTCATGATCTCACCAGTGCCACAGGGATTCCAAGGACTGGTGAGCAGGCCCGTCACCACCATGTGTACCTGAAGAGACACAAGCAGGACCAATTGAACCTTTGGATCCAGGAGGCCTGGCAAATGCCCAACGCCCCACTACTGAGTAAGTTACATTTAATTATGTATGTAAGAAATTAAATTAGCTGATATTATGGAGATGTGTATTCCAATATTACTTCATTTATATTACAGCTGCAGGTGTCCGTTCTGCGAACCGCAGAGCCTATGGCGATAGGCTGGTGCGGTTGCGCCACCAGGCAGGTCAGTAATCCACTCCCAGTAACTGTAAAGAAATATTAAAGTATGACAGTTAGCAAAAGAGTGCAGTGTAGTCACTAAGTAATAAAATGTGCAAGTAACAGTGTAAAAGTGTTTGCAAGTATTGCTTGATTACAAAAGTATGTTGCAGTCTGTAATCCAAACAGAAAAATGAAAATGTCTGAAATAAAGTCTGAAATAAAGATGCCCCACCTGTAATATAATAGTACACAACCTGCAGCAGGCTGAAAAGTACAACTGCAGAAGATGAGCAAATCACATTTGTGAAATATATCCCTTTTGAAATACTGAAACATGACAGAAGTCAGACTGCTGGAAAGGATTGTAATAACTACAGGTAAAACATGTCAATAAAGCCTAGAAGTAAGTACCATCCTGAATAGTAGAATGAAAACAAGTGAGAGAGTGTGAGAAAGAGTTATGAATCCACCAATAAAGTTGTAATAACCCCTGAATAAAGTATACTGCAGTCAGTACAGAATTAAATGAATGTGACAAGTAGAACCAAACTGCGAAATGTGTTCAAAGTGTTGCTGCAGCTGGAATGTGTATCCCAAAATCTGGATATGTTGCTCTCAGTCTGCAATATGCAGATAGTATGATTGTCTGAAATATCAAACATCCACAGTTGTCTATAGCTATATAAAGCAAATGTAGCAGGATGATGTAGCTGAACAAAGCCAGATATGAACGTGTATGAATAACAATAAAATGTATATTGATGTAGCAGTAACGGTCCTATCACCAAATTGAAGTAGTTATCATATAGGAAACTGTAGTTAGAACAGTAGTGTGTATATATCTGTAGCTATTAGAAATGTACAGCATATGTATTGGTATTCGAAGGTGTTAATAATATTTTCTTCACCCCACCCTATAACCACATATAATCCATTCCACATGAAATTGGTATGTGCAATCACAATTAACACCCCTGGACATTTGTCCTGTTGGGTCATAAATATTTGCATGTGTGTTGATGCATCTGCCCTGTTCATACATCCAAACCTGATGGCCTGTTGCCATCAATCAACCCTGTTGTTGGACTGTGTATTGCTGTTCAAATTATGCATGTGTTATGCTCGCTGTTCAATGGTGTGAATATCTGGGTGTTTGGTTAATGGGAATACTAATGCATGCTGTTACAACTAATTGCGAATGGTATTGTATGTTACTAACCCAAACTGTCATGACATAATGCAAAACATAGGATGACAGGGAAGGCGGGTTCCAGCGGACCCACCTCTCCCACCTCAGCTGGCGAGTGCACCCGGCACTAGTGCCCAGTCTGGACCCTCTTCCGGTGGCCCTGTGCCACCTGTGGGTGGAAGCGCTGCAGGGGATGGGGCCCATCCCCCCTCTGCAAACGTGGCCGGAGGAGAACCACCACTCACCCTCCGTAGCGTCCGGACTGTGGTGCATAGGGAGATCCGGGACTCTGTTCTTGGGCCCCTACGCCATCTTGAGGCACAGGTGGCACAACTTACGGGCATGCCTGTTGCCCGGCCTACACAGCCCCCAGCACAGCCCCGTCCTGGGCAGTGAAGGAACAGCCTTACTACAGGATATGTGGCCAAAGAGTGGCGTATAGCAACAGTGGTCCCTCTACAGAAAGGTGGTGCCTCAACGGATCCTGGACACTATTGCCCCATAAGCCTGACTAGCTTGGTCTGCAAAGCTATGGAAAGGATCATCGTGGACCTCATAAATAAAGATATTGGGGACCTACAGACACTGGATCATACCCAGTTTGGCTTTGTTAAGGGCAGATCCTGCCTCTCAAACCTGGTTGATTTCTTTGAAACAGTCACCAAGGCCATTGACGAGGGGAAGGTGGTCCACACAGCCTACCTGGACCTCGCAAAAGCCTTCGATACAATACCCCACTCGGGCATCCTAGAGAAGCTCACCAGCTTAAATATAAACCCCTATGTCACTAGATGGATTGCACACTGGCTCAAGGACAGAACCCACATGGTTAGAATTGCTGGAGCCATGTCAGACTCCAAACCAGTTACAAGTGGTGTCCCACAAGGCTCAGTCCTGGGACCTCTCTTGTTTGGTATATATTTATCGGAGGTACAGGCCAACATGGAAGGACTGTGGCTGACCAAATTCGCAGATGACTGCAAACTGGCCACCATAATCGACTCTCCAGCCAACACAAGCATCCTCCAAAAGGGCCTCATAGAAACAGACAACTTGTGCCAGAGCCATGGCCTCAAGCTGAATGCCAAAAAGTGTATAGTCATCCCCTTTGGCAAAAACAAAGTGCATACAAAGTACCACATAGGTGGTAATCCATTAAGTACAGAAGAAGTAATTAGGGACCTGGGGACCCAAGTTGATAGCAATCTCTCATTTGACAACTACATGGCCAAAGTGGTTAGAAAAACATTTTATATAACCCACCTCATCATGAAGGGATTCACATCTAGATCGGGGAGGACATTGTGCCTCTTTACTCATCCCTCGTCAGGCCCATAATTGAGTACAATGCCCCTGTTGGGATGTACCTTACCAGACACCTGCAGCAACTGGAAAGACCCCAAAAGTACCTCACCAAGAGGATCAAAGTGCTCAAACAGATGCCATATGCTGACCGGTTAAAGAAACTCCAGCTCTACTCAGTGGCATACCGCCTGTTCAGAGGCGATCTGTGCCTGATGTATAAAGCCATGTCAAACCCTGAATTAATGGGCATGCTGCACCTCAGAATATCCAAATCCCATCGAGCTACAGGCTCAAGAGACTTGAACCTCAGCACTGAAATAAATAGGACATGCTGGAGGGACAGATTCATAACCCAGAGGCTCCCTTCACTCTGGAATAAAATCCCAGTCCAGGTTAGGCAGAGTCCCTCATTGACTCTCTTCAAGAGGAATCTTGATGAGTAGATGGGAGATAGTAGGTTTACCCCGGGTATCGCTTCTGTGTCACTGTTAGACAGAGGCACAGTATACTAACCTCGAAAAAGGGCATAGCAAGATAAATTTACAATGGATGGCGACAGCCAAACACATTCTGGCTAGGTTTATAAATGCCCTAGGGCAGATAGCCTAGTATGAACCTATGAACCTATGTACCTTGTTCCCCATTGGCTCTATGTGCTGTTAATCACCATGGCAATCACAATACTATGGTAGCATGTGCAATGGTCAGTTGTCAGTCACCTCTATGGTACAGTTGTGGAACATGTGGGTCATGTGGCAATGTCACAGCTGCCACATGTACACAGTCAACCCTCTCCCCTACACATGGACGTACAACACATGTATGAGATGGAAACACATAGCCAATCTGGGGACTAAGCACTCTGAACCCAGTACTGGCGTAACCTGTCAGGTGGCATGAAATACTACAGTGACTACAATACCAGTCTGATGTAGACCTACACTGACAGCAATACAAGCACGTGAACACACTGGGCCATTCGTGGAGCCTAAGAATAGCATCTTGCCTGAGCGGCAGACACCTCTGCAGCTGACATACAGGCATACGTTATGCCAGGACACATCATGCATAACACATAGCACACAAATCCTGTGTGCCAAACAGTCACAGCCTGTACGGCTAGACAACACACCTGCTACAGTTGTGTTAGGTACCTTTATTGTCCGGTAGAGTGAGGTCATGCTCACCAGGCTGGACAAGGTGAAGGTCACAATGATATGCCCGTGGGGCACTATGGTCCACCACATAACACAAGCATACAGGTCAGTCAGAGGCATGGACACATATGACTCAGTCATTGTCCATGCCACTATGGCTGACCTGTGATGTACCTCCCTGGACTACATGATAGGGAACATGGAAGGGCTCTCTGAGCATGTGGCACAGGCTGGTATGACCCTGACCTTGGTTGGCATCATACCCTGACCAGGAATGCTGACGTATTACTGAATGCTGATGAATTACTGTAGCTACAACACCCTAGCTGAAAGCTTCCTAGCATGTAGTCACTGCATTGCTATGGAACAACTTGTTACCACTCCCACAACAAGTGAAAACATGCAGCACCTGTTCATCAACAACATGTAGACTATATGCCCCAGACCAGATGTGTATCCCTCGCTGCTAGGTTGATACCATCTACATATCACACTGTATATACACATACCACATGCAGCACCCGCACAGAAGACCACAGTCATAATGTTATCCAGTGCAAATGCCATGTATTCACATGTGGCAGGCGTCAGACATGGTAACTATTAAAGGTCACAGGTACATATGTGTATTTGGCACACACATACATCATCTGTGTCCATTGCCATTACTGGTTTAATCGATGTCATGCATTATTGTGAACAACAACCCACACACATGGGCATTCTGTGTGACAAAAACACACGTGGCATGTCTGGAATCCAATGCCATAACTAACTGTGCTATGACAGTAGTGAGAGACGCAGTAGCAGAGCATGCTATTTGCATTACTGGGAGATTTGCCCTCTTCCGCTGTATTTGTAGGGTGCTGACATCATCTCTGTGTAGAGATTGGAATATGCAGCAGCTGGTGTGTTGTACTGGTTGGCAAAAGGGTCAGTTCTCTCACACATGTAATTGCACACACACTACTTTCACCCTCTTCCACACATACTTGCTATTTGCAGGATTCAAACCCCTACCTAACTATGTTATGACACTCAAGACAGGCGCATTAGCAGAGCACGCTATTTGCATTACTGGGAGGTTTCCCTTCTCCTGCTGTACTTATAGGGTGCTGACATCATCAGTGTTTAGAAAGGGGAATGTGCATCCTGTAGTGTGTTCTCCTAGTTGCCAAAAGGGATATTTCTTTCATACAGGCTTGCACCCACACTAACCCCCTCCACGCACACTGAGCATTTGCAGCATTCAAACCCCTATCTAACTATGTTATGACACTTGAGACGGATGCATTAGCAGAGCGCGCTATTTGCATTAGTGGGAAGTTTCCCTTCTCCTGCTGTACTTATAGGGTGCTGACATCATCAGTGTTTAGAAAGGGGAATGTGCATCCTGTAGTGTGTTCTCCTAGTTGCCAAAAGGGATATTTCTTTCATACAGACTTGCACACACACTAACCCCCTCTACACACACTGAGCGTTTGCAGGATTCAAACCCCCTACTTAACTATGTTATGACACTCGAGACGGACACATTAGCGGAGCGCGCTATTCGCATTACTGGGAGGTTTTTCTTCTCCTGCTATACTTATAGGATGCTGACATCATCAGTGTTTAGAAAGGGGAATGTGCATCATGTAGTGTGTTCTCCTATTGCCAAAAGGGATATTTCTTTCATACAGACTTGCACACACACACTAACCCCCTCCACACATAATCAGCATTTGCAGGATTCAAACCCCTACCTACCTATGTTATGACACGCGAGACGGACGCATTAGCAGAGCGTGCTATTCGCATTATTGGGAGGTTTTCCTTCTCCTTCTGTACTTATAGGGTGCTGACATCATCAGTGTTTAGAAAGGGGAATGTGCATCCTGTAGTGTGTTCTCCTAGTTGCCAAAAGGGATATTTCTTTCATACAGACTTGCACACACACTAACCCCCTCCACACACATTGCGCATTTGCAGGATTCAAACCCCTACCTAACTATGTTCTAACACTTGAGACGGACGCATTAGCGGAGCATGCTATTTGCATTACTGGGAGGTTTCCCTTCTCCTGCTTTACTTATAGGGTGCTGACATCATCAGTGTTTAGAAAGGGAAATGTGCATCCTGTAGTGTGTTCTCCTAGTTGCCAAAAGGGATATTTTTTTCATACAGATTTGCACACACACTAAGCCCCTCCACACACACTGAGCATTTGCAGGATTAAAACCCCTACCTAACTATATTATGACACTTGAGGGAGACGCATTAGCAGAGCGCGCTATCCAAATTACTGGGCATCTATTCTGCACCTGCAGTATCTATAGGGTGCTGACATCATTATTTCTACAGAGGTATGTACATCTAGTACTACCTGTCAGGTGGGGGATAGCATATATATGCATTTGCAGCCACCTACGTCAGGGCCAGATATGCACATCGCATGCTTCGTGACCACAGGACCTGTAACACACAACACAACCAGTCCTGACCACCCCTCCCACATCCAGGACACACACTTTGCTTCCCTGGGAACAGTGCCAAGATATGCAGGTGTTCACATACACCATTCCAGTTGTTAACGTCAGGTACAGGCATATTGTGTGTGGGAACTACTCAGGCCACTACAACATTACCCTACAACCACTACAATTTGTGAGTCCATGTGCTATGGCAGAACCACTCACCACAGCCACAAGGGGGAATGCATATTGCACCTGACCATCTACAACATGGGTACTCACTGTTCCACACCAGAGATAGACCACCATTGTTGATATCTGACTATACCCACCTTTCCCTGGCCGTCCTTATCCCATCCCCACCCCCAGGCAAGGTTGTCACTGCAAACAAACTGTATTTATCAAAAGCAGACTTTACACTTGTGAAGACTGGGGTTGAAGACTTCAAAGGACCCATGCTGGGGGAGTATACAGGCCACTCTGCATAATCCTTGACAATTGCATTCTATGAGCATGTGGAAGGTTTGCATTGATCATGCTATCCCAAATATACCCATGACTGCTCCACAACAGGACACCTGTCAGATGTACACCAGCCATATATGAGCTGTCCAACAGACAGAGTGAGCTAATACATTGCAGAGCAGTAGCCCACAGAGGGAGGACATCTCTGAACAGTACCGGCACGACACTTCAATCCCTCATAATCATCACGTCACAGTGTTGACAGTGAAATTGTCCAGACAATGCAGATAAGGCTCCCCTCAGTCTGTTATTGATGCCCACTTACTGTTAGAGGTCCTCAGCAACCCTCTTCCAGCACACACCAACAACATGGCTGTGACTTAGCAAATTAAAACCCTGGGATCTCCACTGTGTCCCTGCTTGACAGAGGAACAGCACACTAGCCTCACACGGTGCCTTATGTGACCTACTTTACAGTGGCACAATAGCCTACTGTACTGGGGAGGCAGATGCCAAGCACACTCTGGCTAAGCTGTCATTCCCTAGGGCAAACAGCCTAGTGTTGACCTCTACACCCATATGTTTAATTGTCAGATGCACATTATTTGTTGCTGATAGACTGTTTGCAGGTCTTTATTGCCATAGCATTCCCTGTTTGTATGAACAACTTGTGTATCTGTGGAAGATGTTTGCATATGGGAGGGATCCACTATATCACGCATGTCTCTGTAGTCATTTAACTGTGTGCACTGGGAAGATTGCTGTAATGTGGTTGGTTCATGGAATAACACGTACAAATACCAGATATGTGTGGCCAACTGCTAAACTGAGATTTGGCCTAAGTGTGTGAGCATGCCCAGTTCAGCCTTCCCATGGCATGTTGTCTGACATATGTCTCATTTATCAAAGTGTGCGAGCATGCCCAGTGTGAGCTTTCCATATGTTGAACTCTGCAGCCCACCACATTTGTGGATGAGTGTGAACTTCAACAAATATCTCCCGTTTATGATTGTGTGTTGTGTCATGTTGTGTAGTTACTGTCCAACTGCTTTTTGTGTGAACACAACAGGGATTATACTGTGCCTGCAGGGTTTGCATGGGATACTTTGCATACAGTTGTCAACATCCTTTCATACTGACCTAACACTGTAGTACCGTATAGTGTACTGGTTCAATACTTTCACTGTGGTGGACAGTATCCTGGGCTTTAGTCCTATCACTGCTTTACAGGTCCATAGTGAGCACAACAGCCTGGTTAGGGGCCAGTTGTGCACATCTGACCATGTTGCATTATGTTCAGATATGAACTACTTAAACCAGGCTTGTCCAACATTGGTAGTGTATTCCACAACATAGGTGTACATTTGCAAACACTAGCGATGTGCCTTAGGCCATTTCTAATGCTAGTCGGAGAGTGTGTTTGTCCTTGACACACATTGTAAGTGGAGTTTGCCATGACATATGTCATGGTTAGTATACTGTGCCTCTGTCTACCTGTGACATAACAGTGATACCCAGGGTAAACCTACCATCTCCCATCCACTCATCAAGATTCCTCTTGAGGAGAATCGATGAGTGACTCTATGGATAACCTGTACTGGGAGTTTACTCATGAGTGGGGGTGGCTTCTGTGTTATGGATCATGCAGTACAGCTTGTCCTATGTATGTCAGTGCTGTGGTTCAGGTCTCTCATGTGCATAGCTCACTGCCATTCAGATTGTACAAGGTGCAGCATATTTATTGATTCCAGCTTGGACATGGCTTTATACATCAGGCACAGCTTGCCTCTGGGTGGGCAGTATGGCAGTGTGTGTAGTTGCAGTTTGTTTAATCAAGCAACACATGGCATCTGTTCAAGCTCTTTGGTACTCCTGGTGAGGTACTGTTGGGGACTTTACAGTTGATGGAGGTGTCTGCTGAGGTACATCCCACAGGGGCTATTGTAGTCAATTGTAACGCTGATGAAGGATGACTGCAGAGCCACAATGACCTCCCCTTATCTAGATCTGACAACCTTCATGATTAGGTGGGTATATGGTATGTTTCTGTAAACAGTACAGCCACATGTTTGTCCAATGCAGGATATCTATCACCTTGTGTCCCCAGGTCTCTCATTACATGTTAAGTATGCAATGGATTAACACCTATGTGGTAATTGGTGGGCACTTACTGTATATCCACGGGGGTTGACTATACACTTTTCTGCAATTAGCTTGCTGACATGGCTATGGCACCAGTTGTCTGTTTCTATGTGGCCCTTTTGTGGGATGCTTGTGTCAGCTGGAGGGTCAGATATGGTGGAAAGTTTGTAGTCCTCTGCAAACATGTTCAGACACAGTCCTTCCATGTTGGCCTGTACCTATGGGACATATCTACCAAAAGAGGGAGGTCCCAGGACCAAGCCTTGTGGGATGCCAGTTATATCTGGTTTGTAGTCTGACATGGCTGCAGCATGTCTGACCATGTCAGTTCTGTCCTTGGTCTGGTTTGCAACCCCTCTACTGACATAGGGGTTTATATTTAAGCTGGTGAGCATATCTATAATGAACACATAGGGTATTGTATGGAAGCCATTGCAAGGTCCAGCTACGCTGTGTGGACCACATTGCCCTCATCAATGACCTTAATGACTGTTTCAAATGAGTCAAACATGTTTAGGGGCAGGATCTGCACTTAAGAAAGTCACACTGGGTAGGGTCCGGTGTCAGTAGGTCCCCAATATCTTTATGTCTGCGGTACATGCTGATCCTTTCCATAGTTGTGCAGACCAAGCTTCTCAGGATTCTGGGGTGGTAGTTTTCAGTATCCATTCAGGCAACACCTTTGTTGAGAACGACCACTGTTGTTGTACACTGCTCTTTGGGTACATATCCTGTGGTAAGGCTGACATTGAGCAGTAGTGTGATTTGGCATTCCATTCTTCTTGGAGTCCATGTTGGACTCAGCCCAGGACACCATCTCATACCATTGCTGCTGTGTGTTTTGCTTTGTAGATGCTGGCTGTTACCTCAGCATCTGCAATGTCAGGGGGCCAGCAGTCTGCTGGGATAGATATTTTGCATTCTGAGGGGGGGGGGGGGGTTTGCACTGCACCTGTCAAGATGTATGTTGGCAATATGTGTGTGTGTTTGGTATGTTGTTTGTAATATTTGTGTGATTCAGAGCATATCTGTGAATTCCCAACACGGTTCCTACCATCAGTTGAGGAAGCCTTGGGATTATCCTTAGTGTCCTGTACAATTTGTATCTTCATAGGTTCATAGGTTCATACTAGGCTATCCACCCTAGGGCATTTGTAAGCCTAGCCAGAGTGTGTGTGGCTTTCGCCACCCCTTGCTATGTGAATATTATGGCCATTTATGATTTGCTTTGCTGTGCCTCTGTCTGGACATGACACAGTGAAGACTCCCAGTGTAAATCTACGATCATCCATCCACTTGGCAAGATTCCTGTTGAAGAGTGTCAGTGAGGGGCTCTACCTAACATGGAGTGGGATTCTGTTCCAGGGTGTGGGGAACCTCTGGGTTATGTATCTGTCCCTCCATCACATCCTATTTCATTATGTGTTGCGGTTGACATCTCTCACTCTCACAGCTCCGATGGCTTTGAGTTTTCTGGGGTGGAGCATGTCCATTACTCCTGTGTTGGACATGGCCTTGTACAACAGACATACAATGCCTCTGTGTAGGCAGTATGTGACTGCATTCAGCTGGGGTGTCTACAGCCAGGCAGCATATGACATATATTTGAGACCCTTTATCCTCTTGGTGAGGTACCTTTGAGGTCTTTCTAACTGCTGCAGGTGTCAGGTAAGGTACATCCCAAATGAGGCATTGTACTAGATTATGAGTCTGATAAGAGAACAGTATAGGGGCACAATGACCTCTGTTGACGTAGATGTGAATCCTTTCATGATACGGTGTCCAATATAGACAGTCTTCCTAGCCACATTGGCAATGTGAGTGTCACATAACAGGTTACTGTCCACTTGTGTCCCTAGGTCCCTGATTACTCCTTCCATACATAATGGTTTACCACCTATGTGGTAATTTGTGAGTACCTTGTTTGGTATTTGGTGGGACATTCATACTGTCCAGTGTCTTCAGGACGGCTGGGTAGGGTTCCTGTGTGTGAGAGTGTGGTCTGTAGCATGCTACAGACTGCACAACAGTCTTGCCTACGGTTAGTTGCACATGGGTGGACTCCAATGCCTTGTGCATTGTCAGTTACCTGAACGTATGTGTGTCTGTGCTGAATATGGATACTCACCCTCCTTTTATGTTTTGTTCCAGGTTTTGGGGCCATAACGCATGATATGTAGTATAACCTGGTAGTGCTGGTGTGCTGTCAGGAGGCTTGCAGCAGGTTTCTGTCACTGCACAGACATCGATGTTCTCCATACTGGGGAGGGCCTCGGGAGCATGCATATTGAGGTTTACACATCTGGCATTGGTCAGCATTACCCTTATGTTTCTTTCCACTTATGTTTTCTAGGGTGGTGGGTTAGTCTTTTCAGCCTTGCCTATGAAAGGCTCTATGGAGGTGGCAAAAGCCTTATCCAATATCCAGACACCCAGGGTAACAGGTGCAAGCCATCCCTGGAACAGCTGCGTGGCTTGTCAAGCATGACATCCCAAGCAGACAGACATTGGATCCCCTTGGAATGACACCAGTAATTGTGCCACTTGTTATAACTGATCATTCTGTGTTTGTACTGTGGCATCATTCTTGGTGTGGGTAGGATGCTGCAAACGGTCAGTGTCATACCGGCCTGGACTACATAATCAGAGAGCTCATCTATGTCTCTTTTCATGTAGTCCGGGGAGGTACATCTCAGGTCATTCACACCAGCATGGACTATGACTGCATCATATTTCTACTTGCTTTGGGGTGACCTGCATACTTGTGTTATGTGGTGTATTGTGGCAGCCTACAGGCAGCTTACTGTACCCTTTCCCTTGTTCAGTCTGGTGTGCGGGACAGCAGCGTGTCTCACTATGGAGTCACCTATTACAACTGTATCAGGCATGTTGTTTCTCCTTCTGGCCTGTGACTGTTTGGCACACCAGCTTTGTGTACTATGTGTTGCATGTGCTATGTTTGGAGGTTGTTTGATTGGGTGTCTGCTTTGGAGGCCTCTGTTGGTGTGGTGTGTTTGTAATTCTGGCCTCTGGGAATGTTTTTCTGTGTTTATGTCTTTGGTTTGCAGTTGTCATAGGTCTATGTGGGACTGGGTTTGTGGTGTGTGTGGTTACCTTCTCCTCCTGACTAGTTTTGGGAATACTGAGTTGAGGGAGCTCAGCCTCCAGTTTGGATAAATGGTTGCATCTCTCACATATATTTATATTTCTTGGGGGGAGTTGAGGGTTGTCTGTGTACTTGGGGCAGGTGTAACATTGCCTCAAGATTCACATATACAACTTGTTGTAGCTGGCCTTAGTGGATTGTATGTGTGGACATATTTTATTGCCATACTACTGATCAGTGATTACTTCTTTTTTTATGTTTGCTCTATCATGTAGTAGCTTCCTCATTCTCTTGCATGGTTTGGTAATGGCTGGAGTCCACCATGTCAGATGCCTGTGTGTATGGCATTGTGTCTTGTTTTAATTTAGGATTGCATAATCCAAGCATTCCTGGCAGTGTTCATGGAATGCCTGTATAACAGGTTCTGAGGTGTGGCCCATATTTTGCACCTGCACAGGGCCTTTAATGGATTCCACATCAGTTTGGAGGAATGCAACTTTTGCTTTACACATGTTTTTCACTGTGGTTTTCTGGCCAGGGACTGTGGTCAGGATGTGTATATCCAGTGTGATTACTCTATGGTCTGGTCTTACCAGTGAGCAATACACTTCTCATCTTGCCATCCAGTACCCATGTTGCTGATTATCACATCCAGTATGCTTACCCCTCTTGTGGGAGTGGTACGTTGTTCCTAGGCATTTTGGTTTATGGATTCTATGAACTTTTGTCCTACAGTGTTGGAGCTAGTATAATGCTCCCAGTCTATGTCTGTGTATTTTCAGTCACCCAATATAATATGGTTTGGAGGACTTGATATATTCATGTATTCCAACATAGGCCAGGTGCAGTTCCTGGTGTTGTGATGGTAGTCTGTAGCAGGCTATAAACTGGGAGGCAGTTTTAGCCACTGTTACTTGACCATGACTAGTCCATGCTGCTTCTTGTTGTGGTACCAACATGGGGGTGTGGTTATCCTTGACAATTATTGCTAGTCACCCTCCTTTTGTAGCTTGTTCCATGTTTTGAGGCTGTACAGCACAGTATGAGGTGTAACCTGGTAGTGTTAGGGTGCTGTTGTGAGCCTTGACCCAGTTTTCTGTTACAGCACAGATATCAACATTCTCCATACTGGGTGAGTTTAGACTGCATGCATCTTGCTGTTTAGACTTCTGGCATTGGGTAGCATTACATCTAGGTTCTTATCCCTTCTGATACCTATGGAGGTAGGTTTGTGTTTTGAGCCTTACCTATTCAGGGCACGCTGTGGGTAACAACAGCCTTTGCCAGTATCCACTGATAGGTGCACGCCAGTCCTAGCAGGTGGAGCATCATGTCATGCTCAGCATGTCATCCCAGGCTGGCACACATTGGATCCCCTTTGACTAACTGCAATACTTCAGCCAATTATTGCAATTGATCATCTCATTGTCATATTGTGGCATGATGCTTGGTGAGGGTAGGATGTTAGTCACGGTCCTCAGGTGTGCATATAGTACATGGTGTTACATTACTTAACACATGGCATTCATGCCTCAGGTGGTGCTGCAGGGCTGCCTCTGTTGGATGCACATATTACACTCCCTGTACATGTTTGTGAGCAGGTCATGTCATTTTAGGCATCCCTGTTATTATTTGAGTGAATCAGAGGGGGTATCATTCCCAGGGTTCCTACTGAGCCAGTGTATGTGCTATGCATTGCCTCTTTGCCAAGGCCAGGGCATACTGGGCACGCCTCCTTCTGCCTACTGGGGCAGGCTCAGGTTGTTCCTCCTCCGAGTCACGCTCTGCCTGTGATGGCCTTGGCAATGGTGGGGGGCTGTTTGGCCCAGTCCTATGCTGGTCCTGCTGCAGCTGTTTTCACAAGATCATATTATGTAGCATAGCACATACCATGACAATTTGGGTACATGTAGTTGGTGTGTACTGCAAGGCTCCACCAGATGTGTCCAGACACCGGAACCGTGACTTGAGCAGCCCAAACACACGCTCTATTACATTACGTGTTTGTGCGTGTGCCTCATTATGGCATTCCTGTTCAGGTGTGTGTGCATTTCTGATGGGTGTCATCAGCCACGGCTCCAGTGCATAACCTGCATCCCCCACTAGGTGTCCGTGTGGGATGTCCCCATTGGCAAATGTCTGGTACAGCTGCGTCAAATGCCAGATGTGGGAATCATGGTAGCTCCCAGGGCAGCTAGCACACACATTCATTATTATGCCCTGGGCATCACACATGACCTGGCAGTTGATGGAGGGGAAGCCCTTGCAGTTAATGTAGGCCCTACCCCGCTCACCGGCTGGTGCTTTGATGCGTATGTGCGTGCAGTCTATTGCACCCACTACCTCAGTGTATTCCGCTATTTGCTGGAAGAAATGCATATTGCTGGCCAATACCTCACGGGCATTGGGGAAATATACATGATCACCGACATGTGCTGACATGGCATCCAGGAACTGGTGCAGTACCCTGGAGGCTGATGCCTGTGATATCCCCATCATATCACCAGTTGGTCTTTGGAAGGTACCTCCCAGTTTATAGCCTGCTACAGACTACCGTCACAACACCAGGAACTGCACCTGGCCTATGTTGGAATACATGAATATATCAAGTCCTCCAAACCTAGTATGCTTAGGCCAACACATACCTTGGTTTCCACTGGGATGGGTTCCCCTCTGTTGGTTCTGTGTGTGAGGCGTGGCCTGCACAGCTCAACTATTTGCTGCAGGAGGTCTCTGTCCACTTTATAGTACTCTACTATCTCCAGCTCATGTAACCCATGGTAGGTGACCCTGGGCCTGTACACTCTTCTCCGTCTCCTCACTGTGGGTTGTCTGGCACCATCTGCATTGTCACCACCCTCAGCAAGTCGCCTATGTCTCATTATGACAGCTATGGCAGCCTCTAACATTTCTGCTCTGAGTTCAGCTTTTTCAGTTTTCACTTGTAATAGCTTACTCCTGTCTTGTAATGTCTCTTGAGAGAAACATCCTGCACTGCTGTTTGCAGAGTTTTAAGTGCTGGGCTGTCCTACTATTCTGCCTGTGTAATTGCCTGCTTCTAATTGTTTTCACCTGCTAGCTCCAGCAGTATTCCCTGCTAGCTTCCTACTAATTCAGTTGCTTCCTTTTTCCTTTCTGTTTCCTCAGGGGGGAGCAGCGTGCATACCAGCAGAAACACGCTCACAGTGGCTTACACGTGCGCACACATGCTTACACGGTTTACAATTGTCTTATTTGGATTAAAACACGTGCACACCCACGCAAACAGTGTTACAAGTCTGCCAACAGGCTCCTACATGCTCAGTCTGCCCTACACACACGCACACCAGCGCAAACAGTGTTAAACATCTGCCACCACGCTCCCACATGCTCAGTCTGCCTTACACGCGCGCACACTGCCCTACTCGTGCTTCATGGTGCGCACACGTGCACATGCATGCCCAGCAAGAAACTTTGGTGTAGGCAACAGTGTACACCTTCCATTTCTTGACTTTCCCATGCTTATGTTGTGGCACTCCTCTTTCCATGATATGTGTCTGACATCTGTCATGTAACACTGAACTCCAATGAACTGCATTTCTTTCTGCCATTCCCCCCTGTGATGTCACCTATCTCCTACTCTGTTCCTCCCCCTTATGTAACTCTTACACTACTCAGAATGTGCTCATTTGCTATGTGACAGTGGAATTCAGTATCCTAACACTCATTTGCATCAAATTGCCTACTAATGCTTAGTTACATGTCTTAGACTGAGCTTCCCCCCTTAGCAACCACTAAACGATGGCCATGTTGTTTTTGGTCTGCTGGTCCCTGCATTGTAAATCCATGTATTGCATAAAACCCACATTTGTGGGTTTATAACCTTCATTTTTATGTTTTATACAGCGCACCCCGTTTGCGCGGGGCTGCGCTGGGTTTAAACATCGGCGATCGCCGAAAAAAATATATATTTTTAATATTTGCATCGGGGTACCTTGCCAATGGCCACATATTTGGCCATTGGCATGCTGCCTGACACATATGCACCCTTTATTTGGAGCTGACATGGCTCCATTGTGTTTTTTGCAGAAACGTACTCAGTTGTCAACTGAGTACATTTCTGCAGCTAAAACGGCTCTTACACGGGCTGCTTTGGGCTTCCTGGATCGCTAATCTACCTCATTTGCATGCTATTCGGCTGCAAGTGAGGTGATTAGCATATCCACGCCCACTCCGTGTAAGAGACATTTTAGCTGGTCTCTTACACGGACTTTAGGGCTGTTCCTGGATTGCGAAGGCTGCATGGAGTCTTACACAACTCTTAGACTTCGTGGAAGCCTTCGTGAATCCTGCCCAGTGTCTTCTTTTTTGTTCTTTTTTGTTGTTGTTGTTTTTGTTTTTAACCTCGCAAGATCAAGTCATATACTGTGGTTGAAGTTGTCAGTGGCGATTGGGGCTATGTGTGAATGGAACAAATGGCCCTGCTACTTACTCTTGTAATTCTAGCTTTACAAAACTATAATACTTTCCTGTCTGTACTTTAAGATGAATGTAAAATAATTAGCAAGTTTACGAGTTATTATTAATGTATGTTATTTCATATCTGTTTATGTATACTAAATGTTTAAAAATGTTTACAATATGTTGGAGCTTTTCTCAATTGGCATATGTTGAAAAATAGTTTTTTTTTTTCAACTAACTCTGCTCGTTGCAGAAACCTGGGTAAAAAAAGTAAAATAAATAAAATGAAATGTGTAGCTGCCTGGCACACACAAGTTGTGACTACTGTTTCTGTCAACAAAATGAAACTAATGCAAGTATACAATGCAACTGTTATTATTTCTACTTTAATCCTGACAGTTAAAAAGCAGCATGGGGGGGGGGGGTGAACTAAATGAGTTGAATGGTCTTGCTGTTTACTGTCGTAATTGTGGCTTTGCAAGATTAATGTGTATTTGGGTAAAGTAAGCTGTCATGCAAGCCTGTAACTACTGTTTCTATACAACAGACTAAATTAATAAAATCATGGATATTTTAGCATTGCCGCCTCACAGCAAGAGGTTCTCCGGTTCGATCCTCGGCTGGAATGCCTTCTGTCTGGAGTCTGCATGTCCTCCCTGTGGTCGTGTGGGTTTCCTCTGGGTGCTCCAGTTTCCTCCCACATCCCAAAGACATGTTGTAGGTAGATTGGACACTCTAAATTGGCCCTAGGTGTGAGTGTGTTCATGTGTGTGCCTTCTGTGGAAGGTTGGGCGTTGGGTTGGCAACTCGACACTGTAAAAACTCCACTGCCAATCATGAGCAGACAGGTGATCTGTTGTGGCAGATCACCTGTCCGCTCATGATTGGCAGGTGATCTGCTGTGGCGGATCACCTGTCCGCTCATGATTGGCAGGTGATCTGCTGTGGCGACCCCTAACCAGGAAAAAGCTGAAAGAAGAATAATTGATATTTTTGTTTTAATCCTGGCAGGGTCAAAGCAGATACTTTAGGTCAGCAATTGATACGATTGCTATTTGTGGATGAAGTGTTGGCACTGTAGCTTTGGTATAATACTTCTGACTTTGCATGACTAATGTGTATTTGGGTGAAATAAGACAGAATGTAAACTCAGACTATTTGCATGCATCAAAAGAATTTTATCTTCACCTACAAAAAGCCAATCAAAATACCCCTCAAAAATTCTGGTCAGGTGTGAATAAACTCCTTAAACCAGGAAATTCGCATACTCCCACCCCTTCTGGCTATAACCTCAACAATGCTTCCCAAATCCCTGATGCCTTTAATAAATACTTTACAGAAGCCATACTAACCCTAGCTAATTCATTACCCATTCCTACTGCATCCCCACAGCATACCCTTCCAGACTCATCTAAAGCCTTTCAAATTCAACCTGTCTCTTCATCCATTATTTACAAGCTTCTTAGTAAACTTAAACCTTGTACCCCATCAGCTGACAAACTCCCTTCTGAATACTTACAAATAGCTGCAAAAGCTATTTATCTCCCAGTATCTATTTTGATTAATAGAACTATCTCAGAAAGAAACATCCCCACCATTTGGAAAATATCTCATATAATTCCTCTACATAAAGGGGGCTCTTCTACTGAGCTCTCCAACTTTCGCCCCATTGCCTTACTGTCCCCATTAGCTAAGATAATGGAAAGATGCATACACAAACAATTTCTTAACTATCTTCTTCAAAACAAACTTCTAGCTGACTGTCAACATGGGTTTAGACCTTTCCACAGCACTACCACTGCTCTCCTTTCCTTCTCTGACACCATAAATAATAATCGCAATAATAATTGTTTCTCCTCAGCACTATTTATCGATCTATCAAAAGCTTTTGATATGGTTAATCATAATATTCTTCTTGATAAACTTAACCTTTCTCTCTGAGCTCACATTCTTTACAATGGTTTAGAAGTTATCTAGTAAACAGGCAACAATCAGTGCTTTGGGGGGACAATCTATCAAACTTACTTCCAGTAAATATTGGTGTTCCTCAAGGATCAATCTTAGGACCCCTTCTTTTCTCTTTATTTATCAATGACCTCTATTTGAATGTGACACAAGCTACCTGCATCCAATATGCAGAGGACTCGACGTTGATCTGCACTGCTAAAGATGTTTCTTCCCTCCAGTCTATCACCCAAATAACTTTCCAAAACGTTGAAAAATGGTTTATGCAACACTGCCTTCTCCTTAATGCCAAAAAAACTAAGCTTCTTCTCTTTACTCCTACTAATAAATCTCCTATACCTTTCTTCACTATCTCCTCAAATAATGCTACAGTTATAAACCCTGATAAAACCACACGACTATTAGGTGTTACCATCGACAATCATCTCAACTTTGATGACCACATTAACACTACTATTAAAGCTGTTAATAAAAAAATTGGGACACTTTACAGAATTAAACCCTTCCTTACCCCAGCAGCCAGGAAAACATTGCACAGACCCACCTGATTTCCACCCTTTTCTATGCCTCAGCTATATATACTTCCTTATCTAAAAATAATATTAGCAAACTCTCTACCTGTTATAATAGTATAGCCAGATTCATTACTGTTACTCCCTTTAGAACTCACCACTGTCACAACCTCAAACAACTAAACTGGCTAGAGCTTAACAACCACATACTCTACCAACAATTACTAGTCATTCACAAGACCCTTCACTTCCCAGATAATACTCCTAGCCTGGCTAGACTGATTTCTCCTTATAAAAATCTAGCCACACTTCGCTCTGCTAATAAACTCCTACTTTCCTCAACTAAAATTTACAATAAAGCCGGAGATGCATTAATCTCAAATTCCATAGGTAAACATTGGAATCAACTACCTCAACATATGACTAATCAAGACTCTACCGCACTCTTCAAAAAACATATCAAGGAACATCTTAAAACTCTATGGCTATGTCCTTGTACTAATCCCGACTGAAAGTATGTCTCCCCACATTAATTTTTGCTACCCTTCCCCCTTTCTGTGCTCCAAACTTACACTTCTATTGTTGAGAGTTGACTTCTTAAAAGCTAGCCTTTTATTTAAAATTGTTGTACTTATCTTATATGTCTTAGATTTGACTTTGTAATCTCTTTTTATTTTTTAAACTCTTAAACTTATATATTGTTTTATAATAACTTTTTGTGATATATCAGTGATATTTTTTCACATGTAGTGGAGCTTTTCTCCCCGGGCCTCTACTGTAAACGGATATATATCCAGTTGGACTAGCCCGGTCAACAAATGTAAAATAAATAAAATAAAAAATCAATTCAATACAGTGATGAAAACATTACTGATGCTGGCAAGGCCAAACCACCTACTTTAGGTAGGTAACGGGTATGGGGGGGGGGGGTGTCTGTATGTGAAATGAGTGGTCCTACTATTTATAATGTTATAATTCTGCCTTTGCAAGACTGCTGTGCATGTGGGTGTAATGAGATGGAGCGAGTACAAATGCTGACCTTTAGCCAATCTTTATATGAAAGCAAAACAGTAATTTAACTGCGTTTGTTTAACTTCATAGGTTCAAACCAGGTACTTTTGGTAGGCAATTGAGATGGGGGGGGGGGGGGGGGCTATGTCAGTGTGAGAATGAAATGACTGGCCTTTTATTTTGTAATTCTGGCATGACTAATGTGTATTGGGGGTAAGCTTACAGGCTGTGACTATTGTCTCTGTGCAGCAAAAATTAAACTAACACAAACGTTACTGCCAACTCTTCTGGTGCAAATAAATGAGAGTAATTTTGGATTCTAAACATTAACAATACATAGATGGCAATGAATGTGCAATATTATACTAACTAGATCCTCTTATTCATGTGAGAATCACACAGTGCAATAGGAACTTGTGCAATAAGAAATCATTCAGCTGCTGAAAATTATAGATAAGGTAAACTGTTGTAATATATAGTAGAATAACCTGTTTAATGTGAATTGATGAATATATGTCTATTGTATGTGCTAATGTATTTATGTATATGTCTTCTCAATTCGAGCCTCATGCACGCAGTTTCGATTAGACTGCACTTGTGTAGGCTAAATGACAATAAAGTTTAGTTTGACTTTGACTTTGATGTATTTTAATGCTGGAAGGATCAATGCAGAAACTGTAGTGGCAATGAAATGATTGGCCTTGTTTTTTTCTTTTAATTCTGGCTTTGCAGAACTAATGTGTATTTTGGAGAAGCAAGATGAAATGCAAGCTGTGACGGTGTGTGCATCAAAAATACAGTAATACAAGCATGAATATTATTTTTTTAATCCTGGCAAGGCCAAGCCAGATACTTTAAGTAGGCCATGGGTATGGGGACTGTCAATGAAATGAGTACTCTTCATGAAGCTGTACTTAAAATATAAACTACGGTGGCACTTAATCATTTCTGTAATATGTTTACATCAGGGTTATGACCACCACAATACCAGAATGAGTGAGTAGACTGTTGCAGTGGCCTATTTAAAATCTATTAATATTAGAGACTTGACCTTTGATGAGAAGTTAAGAATCAAGAGGACTGGAAGATCCACACCTGATTTCAAGATGGAGTGTCAAGGTAAAAGTGGGTCAAGAACATACATACGCAGCTTAAGCAGCTCAGTCTATGACAAGCACACCTGGATCTGTGGGTGTGAGGAAACAAATAGTTTGTACTGCTTCCCATGTTTATTGTTCAGTGGAGAGGATGTCTGAACATCAAAGGGTTTGAATGACCTGAAGAGAATGGAAGGAAAGGCTAGAAAGCATGAACTGTCTGCCAAACATTTTGACAACCAAATGAGTCCAGCAATGTTGGGAACTGTGAATATTAGGTCTCAGTTAAGTACTGGTTATCAGTTTTAGTGGAAATACACAACGACAAAAGTGGAAGAAAACCATCATGTTCTATCACCTATAATTGACTGCATCAAGCTGTGTGCAGAAGAAGAAGTAGCTTTAGGAGGCCATGATGAATCAGAAGACTCATTGAGTGCTGGAATGTTCTTCAGACTGGTAGACTTCATCTGCAGGATAGGTTGTAGATTGGCTGTACTACATAAACCTTCAAATGTTTTTTAAAGGAATATCAAAAACCACTCTGAATGAACTCCTGGACTGCATGCTAACAATATGCAGAGAAGAAATAAAAAAAGAGATTCATACTGCAAAATGTGTTGCAGTAATTGCAGATGAAACCACTGATGTTGTAGGGCTGTGACAAATTGCCATTGTGTTCTGTTATGTTGTCAATGGCCAGGTGCTAGAACGTTTTGGGGGATATTTTATACCACCTGGACAGACTGCAGAGCATATTGGTGGTGTGATAAAAGAACAGTTGAAGGAAGTATTGGGAGACCAGCATGAAAAAGTGGATGCTGAGAGTTCTGATGGTGCATCTGTTATGAGAGGAGTTCAACAAGGAAGTTTGTGATGTCATAAAGTTTCAGGCAACACCATGATTTAACCAAATTGGGCATCTTCAGGCTTCTCAGCTGCTATTGCCTGAAAACCTTTCAACATACACAAAAGAGTTTCCAGAAAATCTCTTCACAGCAACAAGCTATCCATTCCTGTTGAGGGGACAACTTAGAACAAAATTTGGAGTCATGTACGGCAGTGAAGACTTTGCAGTAGGTGGCAGTGCAGTCAAGATGTCAAAATTTTTGATGGACAATTCATTGACCAGTGTGTTTTCAGAGATTTACAATGTGTTGTTGATTACAGCCACCACACCAATGTCAACTGCTGAGGAAGAAAGTTGTTTCTCAACAATGAAAACAATTAAAACATTTCTTTGTAGTACAATGGGGCAAGAAAGAATGAATGCATTGGCTATAATTTGCATAGGAAAGGAGTTAACGTGGAGTATAACAAACTTCAACCAAAGAGTTATTGATATGCTTGCACAAAATAAAGAGAGATAAATGGACTTTAGCTACAAGTAAGAAACCTGAGAAATACTCAGAGGAAAATAATAGAGGCATTTATTTGGTACTATACTACAAGTACTTATTTGGAACCAGGGTGACATGAATATAGTGCTTGCTTGTGAAACTTGCGTCTCCAGAAAAAGGGAAAAAAACAAACAAACCCAGTATGACCTGATGTGTTCCAGACCGACCACAACTTCTCTTCGGCTGTTGAAACAGAGTAAGAAGTACTGTTTGCAGCATTCTGCTTACGAAAGTCTTCAAAACAGGTCTATGTTATAACATTGAAATCTACAAAGATCGAATGTTATATCATCGAACCCCAAACACCGAAATCCGCAAACATCGAACAGTCAGAATAGCGATTTTTTTTCCCAGGGAAAAAAATCGCTATTCCAAGAAACATGCACACAACCCAAACACACACAAAAAACAGCAATCCACACACATACACTTAAAATCCTACACCTAAACTAAACTTTACATACACTACTAGCTATCCACTTACCTTAACCCAACCCTAACCCTAAGGTCCGTCACTATCGCAGACTCACATCACCCGCGCCCTAACCCTAACTCACCTAACCCACCCCAACCCTAACCTACACACAACCGCACACTTACCTGATCCGCACCCTAACCCTAACTCAACTAACCTGCCCCCTAACCCTAACCTACACACAATCGCACACTTACCTGAATCTGACCCATAACGTTCCAACATATCGAACGCTGAAAACAGCAAAGCCACAGCAACGGCCCACTAAATTATTTCCCTGGGAAACAATTCGGTGTCCTGCACCTTCACTGTTTTCAGCGTTCAACAAAACTGGTTCGATATTATAACATTCGAACTTTATAAAATTCGATGTTATAATATAGACCCCTTCAAAACAACCTACACATGCTTTAAGAATGTGCTCTTCAGAATAAAGTGAATACTGTGTTTGCTTGGGAAACTTGAAATGGCCCCTTTCGTGTGTCAGGAAAAAGGAAAGAAAAATCAAATCCATTATGACCTGATGTGTATGACCAGACCACAGCAAAGTA